>NW_024100200.1:0-13291 GCF_016545835.1 Crotalus tigris
AGCCTGCCCTATATATGTCTCTTGGTAAAATACATGGGAAGATTCCATACAGGGAAAAATACACTTAGGGTTAGTGTTAGGTCAACATGAACTCATAGAGCAAAATGGGCATTGCCAACAAATTCGGAGTGCTTGGAAATGGTTAGGAGGACACTGACCTTTCTAGCCTGCCCTATCTATGTTTCCTGGTAAAATACATGGGAAAATCCCTTAGGGGGGAAATTCCACTTAGAGTTAGGGTTAGGTCAACATGAACTCATAGAGCAAAATGGACATCGCCAACAAACTCGGACTGCTTCGGTATGCTTAGGAGGACACTCACCTTTCTAGCCTGCCCTATCTATGTTTCCTGGTAAAACACATGGGAAAATCCCATAGGGGGGAAATTCCACTTAGGGTTAGGGTTAGGTCAACATGAACTCATAGAGCAAAATGGACATCGCCAACAAACTCAGACTGCTTGGGTATGCTTAGCAGGACACTGACTTTTCTAGCCTGCCCTATCTATGTTTCCTGGTAAAACACATGGGAAAATCCCATAGGGGGGAAATTCCACTTAGGGTTAGGGTTAGGTCAACATGAACTCATAGAGCAAAATGGACATCACCAACAAACTCGGACTGCTTGGGTATGCTTAGGAGGACACTGACTTTTCTAGCCTGCCCTATCTATGTTTCCTGGAAAGCAAATGGGAAAATCCCATAGGGGGAAAATTCCACTTACTAACCGATTAGGTCAACATGAACCCATAGAGCAAAATGGATATTGCCAACAAACTTGGAGGGCTTGGGTATGATTAGGAGGGCACTGACCTTTCAGCCTGCCCTACCTATTTTTCATGGTAAAATACATTGAAAAATCATGTAGGGGAAAAATTCCACTTGGGTTTGGGTTAGGTCAACATGAATGCTTAGGAGGACACTGACTTTTCTAGCCTGCCCTATATATGTCTCCTGGTAAAATACATGGGAAGATACCATACAGGGAAAAATACACTTAGGGTTAGGGTTAGGTCAATATGAACTCATAGAGCAAAATGGACATCGCCAACAAACTCGGACTGCTTGGGTATGGTTAGTAGGACACTGACTTTTCTAGTCTGCCCTATCTATATTTCCTGCTAAAATACAAGGGAAAATCCCATAGGGGGAAAATTCCACTTATGGTTAGGATTAGGTCAACATGAACCCAGAGAACAAAATGGATATTGCCAACAAACTTGGAGGGATTGGGTATGATTAGGAGGGCACTGACCTTTCAAGCCTGCCCTACCTATTTTTCATGGTAAAATACATGGAAAAATCATATAGGGGAAAAATTCCACTTAGAGTTAGGGTTAGGTCAACATGAACTCATAGAGCAAAATGGGCATTGCCAACAAACTCGGAGTGCTTGGAAATGTTTAGGAGGACACTGACCTTTCTAGCCTGCCCTATATATGTCTCCTGGTAAAATACATGGGAAGATACCATACCGGGAAAAATCCATTTAGGGTTAGTGTTAGGTCAACATGAACTCATAGAGCAAAATGGGCATTGCCAACAAACTCGGAGTGCTTGGAAATGTTTAGGAGGACACTGACCTTTCTAGCCTGCCCTATCTATGTTTCCTGTTAAAATACATGGGAAAAGCCCATAGGGGGGAAATTCCACTTAGAGTTAGGGTTAGGTCAACATGAACTCATAGAGCAAAATGGATATCACCAACAAACTCAGAGAGCTTGGGTAAGGTTAGGAGGACACTGACTTTTCTAGCCTGCCCTATATATGTCTCTTGTAAAATCATGGGAATGATTCCATCAGTGAAAAATACACTTTATTGTTAGGGTTAGGTCAACATGAACTATAGAGGCAAATGGACATCACCAACAACTCGAGAGCTGGTTATGTTTAGGAGGACACTGACTTTTTTCTAGCCGCCCTATCTTATGTTTCCTGGAAAAACAAAGGGAAAATCCATAGTGGGAAATTCACTTACTGTTAGGATTAGGTCAACTGAACCCATAGAGCAAAATGGAATATTTTTTCCAACAACTTGGAGTGCTTGGTCTGTTAGGAGCCTGACCTTTCTAGCCTGCCCTATCTATGTTTCCTGGTAAAATACATGGGAAGATACCATACGGGGAAAATTCCACTTAGGGTTAGGGTTAGGTCAATATGAACTCATAGAGCAAAATGGACATCGCCAACAAACTCGGACTGCTTGGGTATGCTTAGGAGGACACTGACTTTTCTAGCCTGCCCTACCTATGTTTCCTGGTAAAATACATGGGAAAATCCCATAGGGGGGAAATTCCACTTAGAGTTAGGGTTAGGTCAACATGAACTCATAGAGCAAAATGGACATCGCCAACAAACTCGGACTACTTGGGTATGCTTAGGAGGACACTGACCTTTCTAGCCTGCCCTATCTATGTTTCCTGGTAAAATACATGGGAAGATACCATACGGGGAAAATTCCACTTAGGGTTAGGGTTAGGTCAATATGAACTCATAGAGCAAAATGGACATCGCCAACAAACTCGGACTGCTTGGGTATGCTTAGTAGGACACTGACTTTTCTAGTCTGCCCTATCTATATTTTCTGCTAAAATACAAGGGAAAATCCCATAGGGGGAAAATTCCACTTAGGGTTAGGGTTAGGTCAACATGAACTCATAGAGCAAAATGGACATCACCAACAAACTCAGAGAGCTTGGGTATGGTTAGGAGGACACTGACTTTTGTAGCCTGCCCTATCTATGTTTCCTGGTAAAACACATGGGAAAATCCCACAGGGGGAAAATTCCACTTACGGTTAGGATTAGGTCAACATGAACTCATAAAACAAAATGGACATCGCCAACAAACTTGGACTGCTTGGGTATGCTTAGGAGGACACTGACTTTTCTAGCCTGCCCTATATATGTCTCCTGGTAAAATACATGGGAAGATACCATACAGGAAAAAATACACTTAGGGTTAGGGTTAGGTCAACATGAACTCATAGAACAAAATAGACATCGTCAACAAACTCCGACAGCTTGGGTATGCTTAGGAGGACACTGACCTTTCTAGCCTGCCCTATCTATGTTTCCTGGTAAAATACATGGGAATATACCATACGGGGAAAATTCCACTTAGGGTTAGGGTTAGGTCAATATGAACTCATAGAGCAAAATGGACATCGCCAACAAACTCGGACTGCTTGGGTATGCTTAGTAGGACACTGACTTTTCTAGTCTACCCTATCTATATTTCCTGCTAAAATACAAGGGAAAATCCCACAGGGGGAAAATTCCACTTAGGGTTAGGGTTAGGTCAACATGAACTCATAGAGCAAAATGGACATCACCAACAAACTCAGAGAGCTTGGGTATGGTTAGGAGGACACTGACTTTTCTAGCCTGCCCTATCTATGTTTCCTGGAAAGCAAATGGGAAAATCCCATAGGGGGAAAATTCCACTTATGGTTAGGATTAGGTCAACATGAACCCAGAGAGCAAAAGGGATATTGCCAACAAACTTGGAGGGATTGGGTATGATTAGGAGGGCACTGACCTTTCAAGCCTGCCCTACCTATTTTTCATGGTAAAATACATGAAAAAATCACATAGGGGAAAAATTCCACTTGTGTAAGGGTTATGTCAACATGAACTCATAGAGCAAAATGGATATTGCCAACAAACCCAGAGTGCTTTGGCATGCTTAGGAGGACACTGACTTTTCTAGCCTGCCCTATCTATGTTTCCTGGTAAAGCAATGGGAAAATCCCATAGGGGGAAAATTCCACTTACGGTTAGGATTAGGTCAACATGAACCCATAGAGCAAACTGGATATTGCCAACAAACTTGAAGTGCTTGGGTATGGTTAGGAGGGCATTGACCTTTCAAGCCTGCCCTACCTATTTTTCATGGTAAAATACATGGAAAAATCACATAGGGGAAAAAATCCACTTGTGTAAGGGTTATGTCAACATGAACTCATAGAGCAAAATGGATATTGCCAACAAACCCGGAGTGCTTGGAAATGCTTAGGAGGACACTGACTTTTCTAGCCTGCCCTATATATGTCTCCTGGTAAAATACATGGGAAGATACCATACAGGGAAAAATACACTTAGAGTTAGGGTTAGGTCAACATGAACTCATAGAGCAAAATGGGCATTGCCAACAAACTCGGAGTGCTTGGAAATGTTTAGGAGGACACTGACCTTTCTAGCCAGCCCTACCTATGTTTCCTGGTAAAATACATGGGAAAATCCCATAGGGGGGAAATTCCACTTAGAGTTAGGGTTAGGTCAACATGAACTCATAGAGCAAAATGGACATCGCCAACAACCTCGGACTGCTTGGGTATGCTTAGCAGGACACTGACTTTTCTAGCCTGCCCTATCTATGTTTCCTGGTAAAACACATGGGAAAATCCCATAGGGGGGAAATTCCACTTAGGGTTAGGGTTAGGTCAACATGAACTCATGGAGCAAAATGGACATCGCCAACAAACTCGGACTGCTTGGGTATGCTTAGGAGGACACTGACTTTTCTAGCCTGCCCTATCTATGTTTCCTGGAAAGCAAATGGGAAAATCCCATAGGGGGAAAATTCCACTTACGGTTAGGATTAGGTCAACATGAACCCATAGAGCAAAATGGATATTGCCAACAAACTTGGAGGGCTTGGGTATGATTAGGAGGGCACTGACCTTTCAAGCCTGCTCTACCTATTTTTCATGGTAAAACACATGGAAAAATCATATAGGGGAAAAATTCCACTTGGGTTAGGGTTAGGTCAACATGAATGCTTAGGAGGACACTGACTTTTCTAGCCTGCCCTATATATGTCTCCTGGTAAAATACATGGGAAGATACCATACAGGGAAAAATACACTTAGGGTTAGGGTTAGGTCAACATGAACTCATAGAGCAAAATGGACATCACCAACAAATTCGGACTGCTTGGGTATGATTAGGAGGACACTGACCTTTTTAGCCTGCCCTATCTATGTTTCCTGGTAAAATACATGGGAAAATCCCATAGGGGGGAAATTCCACTTAGGGTTAGGGCTAGGTCAACATGAACTCATAGAGCAAAATGGACATCACCAACAAACTCAGAGAGCTTGGATATGGTTAGGAGGACACTGACTTTTCTAGCCTGCCCTATCTATATTTCCTGGTAAAATACATTGGAAAATCCCATAGGGGGAAAATTCCACTTAGGGTTAGGGTTAGGTCAACATGAACTCATAGAGCAAAATGGATATCACCAACAAACTCAGAGAGCTTGGGTATGGTTAGGAGGACACTGACTTTTCTAGCCTGCCCTATATATGTCTCTTGGTAAAATACATGGGAAGATTCCATACAGGGAAAAATACACTTAGGGTTAGTGTTAGGTCAACATGAACTCATAGAGCAAAATGGACATCGCCAACAAACTCGGACTGCTTCGGTATGCTTAGGATGACACTGACCTTTCTAGCCTGCCCTATCTATGTTTCCTGGTAAAACACATGGGAAAATCCCATAGGGGGGAAATTCCACTTAGGGTTAGGGTTAGGTCAACATGAACGCATAGAGCAAAATGGACATCGCCAACAAACTCGGACTGCTTCGGTATGCTTAGCAGGACACTGACTTTTCTAGCCTGCCCTATCTATGTTTCCTGGTAAAACACATGGGAAAATCCCATAGGGGGGAAATTCCACTTAGGGTTAGGGTTAGGTCAACATGAACTCATGGAGCAAAATGGACATCGCAAACAAACTCGGACTGCTTGGGTATGCTTAGGAGGACACTGACTTTTCTAGCCTGCCCTATCTATGTTTCCTGGAAAGCAAATGGGAAAATCCCATAGGGGGAAAATTCTACTTACGGTTAGGATTAGGTCAACATGAACCCATAGAGCAAAATGGATATTGCCAACAAACTTGGAGGGCTTGGGTATGATCAGGAGGGCACTGACCTTTCAAGCCTGCCCTACCTATTTTTCATGGTAAAACACATGGAAAAATCATATAGGGGAAAAATTCCACTTGGGTTAGGGTTAGGTCAACATGAATGCTTAGGAGGACACTGACTTTTCTAGCTTGCCCTATATATGTCTCCTGGTAAAATACATGGGAAGATACCATACAGGGAAAAATACACTTAGGGTTAGGGTTAGGTCAACATGAACTCATAGAGCAAAATGGACATCACCAACAAATTCGGACTGCTTGGGTATGCTTAGGAGGACACTGACCTTTTTAGCCTGCCCTATCTATGTTTCCTGGTAAAATACATGGGAAAATCCCATAGGGGGGCAATTCCACTTAGGGTTAGGGTTAGGTCAACATGAACTCATAGAGCAAAATGGACATCACCAACAAACTCAGAGAGCTTGGATATGGTTAGGAGGACACTGACTTTTCTAGCCTGCCCTATCTATATTTCCTGGTAAAATACATTGGAAAATCCCATAGGGGGAAAATTCCACTTAGGGTTAGGGTTAGGTCAACATGAACTCATAGAGCAAAATGGAGATCACCAACAAACTCAGAGAGCTTGGGTATGGTTAGGAGGACACTGACTTTTCTAGCCTGCCCTATATATGTCTCTTGGTAAAATACATGGGAAGATTCCATACAGGGAAAAATACACTTAGGGTTAGTGTTAGGTCAACATGAACTGATAGAGCAATATGGGCATTGCCAACAAACTCGGAGTGCTTGGAAATGTTTAGGAGGACACTGACCTTTCTAGCCTGCCCTATCTATGTTTCCTGGTAAAATACATGGGAAAATCCCTTAGGGGGGAAATTACACTTAGGGTTAGGGTTAGGTCAACATGAACTGATAGAGCAAAATGGACATCACCAACAAACTCAGAGAGCTTGGGTATGGTTAGGAGGACACTGACTTTTCTAGCCTGCCCTATCTATGTTTCCTGGTAAAACAAATGGGAAAATCCCATAGGGGGAAAATTCCACTTACGTTTAGGATTAGGTCAACATGAACCCATAGAGCAAAATGGATATTGCTAACAAACTTGGAGGGCTTGGGTATGATTAGGAGGGCACTGACCTTTCAAGCCTGCCCTACCTATTTTTCATGGTAAAACACATGGAAAAATCATATAGTTGAAAAATTCCACTTGGGTTAGGGTTAGGTCAACATGAATGCTTAGGAGGACACTGACTTTTCTAGCCTGCCCTATATATGTCTCCTGGTAAAATACATGGGAAGATACCATACCGGGAAAAATACACTTAGGGTTAGGGTTAGGTCAACATGAACTCATAGAGCAAAATGGACATCACCAACAAATTCGGACTGCTTGGGTATGCTTAGGAGGACACTGACCTTTTTAGCCTGCCCTATCTATGTTTCCTGGTAAAATACATGGGAAAATCCCATAGGGGGGCAATTCCACTTAGGGTTAGGGTTAGGTCAACATGAACTCATAGAGCAAAATGGACATCATCAACAAACTCAGAGAGCTTGGATATGGTTAGGAGGACACTGACTTTTCTAGCCTGCCCTATCTATATTTCCTGGTAAAATACATGGGAAAATCCCATAGGGGGAAAATTACACTTAGGGTTAGGGTTAGGTCAACATGAACTGATAGAGCAAAATGGACATCACCAACAAACTGCAGAGAGCTTGGGTATGGTTAGGTAGGACACTGACTTTTCTAGCCTGCCCTATCTATGTTTCCTGGTAAAACAAATGGGAAAATCCCATAGGGGGAAAATTCCACTTACGTTTAGGAGTAGGTCAACATGAACCCATAGAGCAAAATGGATATTGCTAACAAACTTGGAGGGCTTGGGTATGATTAGGAGGGCACTGACCTTTCAAGCCTGCCCTACTATTTTCATGGTAAAAACACATGGAAAAATCATATAGTTGAAAAGTCCACTTGGTTAGGGTTTAGTCAACATGAATCCTTAGAGGACGACTGACTTTTTCTAGCCTGCCTATATATTATCCTGGTAAAATACATGGGAAAATCATTACAGGAAAAATACACTAGGGTTAGGGTTAGTCAACATGAACTCTAGAGCAAAATGGACATCACTCAACAATTCGTGACTGCATTGGGTATGGTTGAGGAGAACACTGAACCTTTTAAAGCCTGCCTTCTATGTTCCTGGTAAAATACATGGGAAAATCCCATAGGGGGGCAATTCCACTTAGGGTTAGGGTTAGGTCAACATGAACTCATAGAGCAAAATGGACATCATCAACAAACTCAGAGAGCTTGGATATGATTAGGAGGACACTGACTTTTCTAGCCTGCCCTATCTATGTTTCCTGGTAAAACAAATGGGAAAATCCCATAGGGGGAAAATTCCACTTACGTTTAGGATTAGGTCAACATGAACCCATAGAGCAAAATGGATATTGCCAACAAACTTGGAGGGCTTGGGTATGATTAGGAGGGCACTGACCTTTCAAGCCTGCCCTACCTATTTTTCATGGTAAAATACATGGAAAAATGAAATACGGGAAAAATTCCACTTGGGTTAGGGTTAGGTCCACATGAACTCATAGAGCAAAATGGACATCGCCAACAAACCCGGAGTGCTTGGAAATTCTTAGGAGGACACTGACTTTTCTAGCCTGCCCTATATATGTCTCCTGGTAAAATACATGGGAAGATACCATACAGGGAAAAATCCACTTAGGGTTAGGGTTAGGTCAACATGAACTCATAGAGCAAAATGGATATCACCAACAAACTCAGAGAGCTTGGGTATGGTTAGGAGGACACTGACTTTTCTAGCCTGCCCTATATATGTCTCTTGGTAAAATACATGGGAAGATTCCATACAGGGAAAAATACACTTAGGGTTAGTGTTAGGTCAACATGAACTCATAGAGCAAAATGGGCATTGCCAACAAATTCGGAGTGCTTGGAAATGTTTAGGAGGACACTGACCTTTCTAGCCTGCCCTATCTATGTTTCCTGGTAAAATACATGGGAAAATCCCTTAGGGGGGAAATTCCACTTAGAGTTAGGGTTAGGTCAACATGAACTCATAGAGCAAAATGGACATCGCCAACAAACTCGGACTGCTTCGGTATGCTTAGGAGGACACTGACCTTTCTAGCCTGCCCTATCTATGTTTCCTGGTAAAACACATGGGAAAATCCCATAGGGGGGAAATTCCACTTAGGGTTAGGGTTAGGTCAATATGAACTCATAGAGCAAAATGGACATCGCCAACAAACTCGGACTGCTTGGGTATGCTTAGCAGGACACTGACTTTTCTAGCCTGCCCTATATATGTTTCCTGGTAAAACACATGGGAAAATCCCATAGGGGGGAAATTCCACTTAGGGTTAGGGTTAGGTCAACATGAACTCATGGAGCAAAATGGACATCGCCAACAAACTCGGACTGCTTGGGTATGCTTAGGAGGACACTGACTTTTCTAGCCTGCCCTATCTATGTTTCCTGGAAAGCAAATGAGAAAATCCCATAGGGGGGAAATTCCATTTAGGGTTAGGGTTAGGTCAACATGAACCCATAGAGCAAAATGGATATTGCCAACAAACTTGGAGGGCTTGGGTATGATTAGGAGGGCACTGACCTTTCAGCCTGCCCTACCTATTTTTCATGGTAAAATACATGGAAAAATCATGTAGGGGAAAAATTCCACTTGGGTTAGGGTTAGGTCAACATGAATGCTTAGGAGGACACTGACTTTTCTAGCCTGCCCTATATATGTCTCCTGGTAAAATACATGGGAAGATACCATACAGGGAAAAATACACTTAGGGTTAGGGTTAGGTCAATATGAACTCATAGAGCAAAATGGACATCGCCAACAAACTCGGACTGCTTGGGTATGCTTAGGAGGACACTGACCTTTCCAGCCTGCCCTATCTATGTTTCCTGGTAAAATACATGGGAAGATACCATACGGGGAAAATTCCACTTAGGGTTAGGGTTAGGTCAATATGAACTCCTAGAGCAAAATGGACATCGCCAACAAACTCGGACTGCTTGGGTATGCTTAGTAGGACACTGACTTTTCTAGTCTGCCCTATCTATATTTCCTGCTAAAATACAAGGGAAAATCCCATAGGGGGAAAATTCCACTTATGGTTAGGATTAGGTCAACATGAACCCAGAGAACAAAATGGATATTGCCAACAAACTTGGAGGGATTGGGTATGATTAGGAGGGCACTGACCTTTCAAGCCTGCCCTACCTATTTTTCATGGTAAAATACATGGAAAAATCATATAGGGGAAAAATTCCACTTAGAGTTAGGGTTAGGTCAACATGAACTCATAGAGCAAAATGGGCATTGCCAACAAACTCGGAGTGCTTGGAAATGTTTAGGAGGACACTGACCTTTCTAGCCTGCCCTATATATGTCTCCTGGTAAAATACATGGGAAGATACCATACCGGGAAAAATCCATTTAGGGTTAGTGTTAGGTCAACATGAACTCATAGAGCAAAATGGGCATTGCCAACAAACTCGGAGTGCTTGGAAATGTTTAGGAGGACACTGACCTTTCTAGCCTGCCCTATCTATGTTTCCTGTTAAAATACATGGGAAAATCCCATAGGGGGGAAATTCCACTTAGAGTTAGGGTTAGGTCAACATGAACTCATAGAGCAAAATGGATATCACCAACAAACTCAGAGAGCTTGGGTAAGGTTAGGAGGACACTGACTTTTCTAGCCTGCCCTATATATGTCTCTTGGTAAAATACATGGGAAGATTCCATACAGGGAAAAATACACTTAGGGTTAGGGTTAGGTCAACATGAACTAATAGAGCAAAATGGACATCACCAACAAACTCAGAGAGCTTGGTTATGGTTAGGAGGACACTGACTTTTCTAGCCTGCCCTATCTATGTTTCCTGGTAAAACAAATGGGAAAATCCCATAGGGGGAAAATTCCACTTACGGTTAGGATTAGGTCAACATGAACCCATAGAGCCAAATGGATATTTCCAACAAACTTGGAGTGCTTGGGTATGGTTAGGAGGGCACTGACGTTTCAAGCCTGCCCTACCTATTTTTCATGGTAAAATACATGGAAAAATCACATAGGGGAAAAATTCCACTTGTGTAAGGGTTATGTCAACATGAACTCATAGAGCAAAATGGATATTGCCAACAAACACGGAGTGCTTGGAAATGCTTAGGAGGACACTGACTTTTCTAGCCTGCCCTATATATGTCTCCTGGTAAAATACATGGGAAGATACCATACCGGGAAAAATACACTTAGGGTTAGGGTTAGGTCAACATGAACTCATAGAACAAAATAGACATCGTCAACAAACTCAGACAGCTTGGGTATGCTTAGGAGGACACTGACCTTTCTAGCCTGCCCTATCTATGTTTCCTGGTAAAATACATGGGAAGATACCATAGGGGGAAAATTCCACTTAGGGTTAGGGTTAGGTCAATATGAACTCATAGAGCAAAATGGACATCGCCAACAAACTCGGACTGCTTGGGTATGCTTAGTAGGACACTGACTTTTCTAGTCTGCCCTATCTATATTTCCTGCTAAAATAAGAAGGGAAATCCCATTAGGGTGAAAATTCCACTTAGGTTAGGGGTTAGGTCAACATGTCACTATGAACTCATAGAGGCAAAATGGACCATCACCAACAAACTCAGAGAGCTTGGGTAATGGTTAGGAGACACTGATTTTGTAGCTTGCCCTATCTATGTTTCCTGTAAAACACATGTGAAAATCCCCGGGGGAACATCCACTTACGGTACTATTAGGGTCAACATGAACTCATAGAGCAAAATGGGACATCGCCACCAAACTTGGACTGCTTGGGTATGCTTAGGAGGACACTGACTTTTCTAGCCTGCCCTATATATGTCTCCTGGTAAAATACATGGGAAGATACCATACAGGAAAAAATACACTTAGGGTTAGGGTTAGGTCAACATGAACTCATAGAACAAAATAGACATCGGCAACAAACTCAGACAGCTTGGGTATGCTTAGGAGGACACTGACCTTTCTAGCCTGCCCTATCTATGTTTCCTGGTAAAATACATGGGACTAATACCAGACGCCGGAAAATTCCACTTAGGGTTGGGGTTATGTCAATATAGACTCATATGAGCAAATGGACTATCGCCAACAAACTTGGACTGCTTGGGTATGCTTAGGAGGACACTGACTTTTCTAGTCTGCCCTATCTATATTTCCTGCTAAAATACAAGGGAAAATCCCATAGGGGGAAAATTCCACTTAGGGTTAGGGTTAGGTCAACATGAACTCATAGAGCAAAATGGACATCACCAACAAACTCAGAGAGCTTGGGTATGGTTAGGAGGACACTGACTTTTCTAGCCTGCCCTATCTATGTTTCCTGGAAAGCAAATGGGAAAATCCCTTAGGGGGAAAATTCCACTTATGGTTAGGATTAGGTCAACATGAACCCAGAGAGCAAAATGGATATTGCCAACAAACTTGGAGTGATTGGGTATGATTAGGAGGGCCCTGACCTTTCAAGCCTGCCCGAAGTACCTTTTTTCATGGTAAATACATGGAAAAATCACATATAGGGGAAAATTCCACTTGTGTAAAGGTTATGTCAAAATGACTCATAGAGCAAAATGGATATTGCCAACAAACCCGGAGTGCTTTGGCATGCTTAGGAGGACACTGACTTTTCTAGCCTGCCCTATCTATGTTTCCTGGTAAAACAATGGGAAAATCCCATAGGGGGAAAATTCCACTTACGGTTAGGATTAGGTCAACATGAACCCATAGAGCAAAATGGATATTGCCAACAAACTTGAAGTGCTTGGGTATGGTTAGGAGGGCATTGACCTTTCAAGCCTGCCCTACCTATTTTTCATGGTAAAATACATGGAAAAATAGTATAGGGGAAAAATTCCACTTGGGTTAGGGTTAGGTCAACATGAACTCATAGAGCAAAATGGATAATGCCAACAAACCCGGAGTGCTTGGAAATTCTTAGGAGGACACTGACTTTTCTAGCCTGCCCTATATATGTCTCTTGGTAAAATACATGGGAAAATAACATACAGGTAAAAATACACTTAGGGTTAGTGTTAGGTCAACATGAACTCATAGAGCAAAATGGGCATTGCCAACAAACTCGGAGTGCTTGGAAATGTTTAGGAGGACACTGACCTTTCTAGCCAGCCCTAACTATGTTTCCTGGTAAAATACATGGGAAAATCCCATAGGGGGGAAATTCCACTTAGAGTTAGGGTTAGGTCAACATGAACTCATAGAGCAAAATGGACATCGCCAACAAACTCGGACTACTTGGGTATGCTTAGGAGGACACTGA
>NW_024100201.1:0-5000 GCF_016545835.1 Crotalus tigris
GACAGGGTGGCTCCTCGGTTCACCCAACCTAGGGCACCAAGGTGTCTGCAAGTGGGTGCCCCGGTATGGACCCGGAACTATGGGCCCGGTCACCTGTGGGTTCCGGCGGTAGTATGCAAGGTCACTGGTCCATTGTCCTACAAGGTTTCCCTGGACGATGGTCGTGTCCTTCGGCGGCATATCGATCAGCTGCGTACAAGACTGGACTCACCCTCTGCAACTCCGGGGTTTTCTCTGGGGGGGAGGGGGACCACTGTGGGCAAAGGGAAGTGTGTTGGCAGCAACCGGGGCCAAATGGAGAGGCTGAGGAAGGCCTGTCCCAAGGTTCCGCAAGTGTCTCTAACAGGAATTCAGAGGAACAAGGAACAATACAGGCACCAGTGCTTACTCCAGCCAGGGAGTCACCCAGAGGGCATACTCATTATTCCCAACCCCAATTCAGCACTCCAAGCTGGGAGAATAACCGGGAGCATCCAAACAACCCAAATAACACAAGAGAACTGGCATACAAACAAATAAGCTGGCCCAATGCTGCTACTGCTTCCAAAAGGAAGTCTACACACAGGGAGGTAGTCAGAGAGGCAAATCCTGATTCTGGTACCTCCGGCATAGAATGGGGGGCAACCGAGTACTGAGGCACTGCAGAAACCCCAGACAATCCCGTTACGGGGCTTGGGAGTGAAGGGATGCATTCCCTTGATAGGTCCATTGTGGACTTGGAGAGTACCACAGAAACGCCAAATACTGGGGGGCACACAGTGCAGCCCGAGAGCCTGCAGTTAGGCAGATCAACCAGGTACAGTGGGGAGCAAAGTCCTGGTCTGACGAGCCCGGTGGGCAAGCAAGCAGACCAGGCAACAGAACTCAGTTCACGGGGACCACCAGGGTTTAAAAGAGGGGGCAACTCCACTACAATCTCTGCACAGGATGATTTAGGGAGTTCTCAAAATCTGAGGAGGTCACAGAGAGTTAAAAGATCTCCCAAATACCTGGAAGATTTTGTAACATTGCTGTCAAAGCAAGGGAGGTGAAGAGGGTGCTTGCTGTTGGGGAACTTGGAAGTGCGAGTATTGGGCACTTAATTCCAAAACAATAGCATGGTACCATGCTATAGTGTGGCTAGTAAGTAGCTGCAACAGATGTGCAGGTTCCATTGGATAGCACACCACGCTCGTGTTGAGGTCGCGTATATCTATCCATATAGTTTAATTAAGTTTCATCCGGGGGGGGGAAGGGGTGTTGTGTCCTGAACCTGCAAAAGCAGGCTCGGGACGTTGCAATGGTCCCGGGCTGTTGCAAGCTGCCCGGGATCAGACTGAATGGTGCCGGCCTGCGCACATGCGCAAGGCGCGGAAGCACGCCAGTTTCTTACCTTTTTGCCCGGGGATTCTATTAAAGGAAGCAGAGAGGCCTGTGAGCCTCTGAGTTGTGTCGGAGAGAGCTGATGAGAATAAAGGCTGTTAGAATCAACAGAATGTGTGCTCTTCTTTCGTCGTTGACTCGAGGACTCAACAGTTGTGTAGTACGGAAACCTTGTCCACTGTTGTTGATGCAGTGAGCATTGTGGAGAAGATTATATTCAGTGGTATTTTCTTCCAAGGAATTGAGCATTGGTTGTTTTGTAGGATAGCAAATTTTTTTAATTAGGCATGGAAACTTGAGTTTAAATTTCTGTTCAGGTACGTTTGTAATGTTGAAGATATTTTACAACCCTAAATTATGGCCATGGCAAGCATGAACAAATTATGAGTTTTCTCTGCTCTAATTTCCCAGGTTGCTTTTCACCATCTCCAGCTAATGTTTGTCTTTATCTAGAACCTATGGACTTATTTCCAAACAAATACTAGACAACAGTTATTCTTTTTTCCTAAGAGTATGTGGGATTTATGTGGGCCTGGAAACATCTTACTGCTAATTTTGAAATAGTATGCCAATTTCCCATATCATGAATTATGAATTAAACAACTAAGTACAGACAATCCTCAACTTAGATAGAGCCCAAAATTTCTATTGCTAAGAGAGAGATTTGTTTAAGTGAATTTTGCCCCATTTTTTACCTTTCTTGCCACAGTTGTTAAGTGAATCACTGGTTGTTAAGTGAATCTGGTTTCCTCATTGATTTTGCTTGTCAGAAGGTGATCACATGACCCCGGGACACCGCAACTGTCATGAATATGAGTCAGTTGCCAAGCATCCAAATTTTGATCAGGTGACCAGGGGATGTTGCAACAGTCATAAGTATAAAAAACGGTCATAAGTCATTTTTCAGTATCATTGTAACTTCAAACAGTCACTAAACTAACTGTTGTAAGTCAAGGATTATCTGTACTTAAAAAGAGGGGTTGCTGAACGGATGCCATGTTGTATATGCAGACATGTAACCCTTGCTTGCCTGATTATCTTGATTCAGACAGTGACCATCACTGACCTATCTGACACTATTGTAAGAACCGTGGTGGCACAGTAGTTAGAATGCAGTATTGCAGGCTAACTCTGCTCACACTGCCAGGAGTTCGATTCCTTCGATCCTGACTGGACAAGGTTGACTGAGCCTTCCATCCTACCAAGGTTGGTAAAATGAGGACCCCAGATTGTTGGGGACAATATGCTGATTCTGTAAACTGCTTAGAGAGGGCTAAAATGCACTGTGAAGTGGTATATAAGTCTAAATGCTATTGCTGTTGCTATTGTTGTAAAGGTAAAATTGCAGGAGAATAGCAGTGGTGGTCAGAATCATATGTGAACTGAACTGAACTTCTTGAAGGAAAGAGGATTTGCTCTCTTTTTTTCCCTCCACATTTTTACCGTTGCTAGTATTTTTTTATTTGTACAAATGTGAGAATCAGAAACTCCTCTGTACCTAATCTTAAAAAGAGGGGTTGCTGAGTCCCCCCACCCTTTTTAATAATGGGCTTGTTTTGACTTTCCCTGGAAAAAAAATCTGGTAAGCTGAAAACATACTGGGGGTTTATTTCACATTATGAGATCCCTCTCAGTACCCAGTTAGCTGTTTTTTGATGCAATGCTGGTTTTCAAGATTTCCCTCCCATCCTATTATATTTGACTAAGCAGCAGGAAGCCTCCCCCCCTTCCCCCCCAGTACTAGACCTTCAAGCAGAGAAGGGTTTGCAAGTTTAGTAGATGCAGCCCACATAATCTCTCATACGTTTTCGTAGCACAAAGTACCAGTAAATTGTACTGTATTGCATCTTTCCCTGCTGTTGTCGCCAAAGGATCGCGTGCCTGATTTGTGGGCACAGGGAGGAGCACTGTTTCATGCCCAAAAGGTGCTGGCTTCCAGGAGGAGTTTACTCCGTCTTAGAAGTTGAAGGAAGGTGTATTTGACAATACATGTAGGCTATTGTTTTCTGAACGGCTGGTCGTGTCAGACCGACACTGAATGCAAGGGAAAAGTATTGGCATTGAGGTCAAGCATTGTTTGCATGTGTTGCAAATGGTTTCCCCGGGAAACAGCAGATCTGCCCTCCAAGCTTGCTGCAGCATTTTCCGAACAGCATCTTGTCTCTAGACACAACAGAGAGGTACCTTTTGATATTGGGGGGAGGGGGGGCAACCAAAAACAATGTGGAGGGAAAATGCGGAGAAGAGAACATAACATCTGCGAGCGGACGTTTCCAGAGAATGAAGAAACATACATCGAGAGTGGCACCGTTAGAACCGTTCAGTCTTTCCACATTAAATTCACCTAGATCAGACGGTAAATGCAATTTTATTTCCTCCTATGTTATCTTACCTAAAGAAAGGAATTAGCTGCCATTCTGTTCTTTTTTTTTATTTTTCTTTTTGAGCCCATCTCTTTCTTTGAAAGATTACTGAAGGCCATTTGTAAAATGTTTGAAAATGTAACTAAAAGATTCATTTTTTAAAAAAAAATATTGTGATTAACACCCCCTCCCCCCCAATGTCTGGCTTTTACAGTGTATAAAAACGGTTTTATGGGGGAAAAGAAAGAGATTCAGCTGAGGGAAGAAAAGTTGTTCGCCTTTCATGGTTAGTTTGCGAAGTGCTAAACCAGCTCTCCCAGACTGCCTGTGTCATCCAATAGTATTTCAGTATAAAATCTTTCCATTTTTCTCTGTTTGAAATGCTGTATGGTGTCACGACAGTCTCTGAGGATTAGCTGCTTATTTGGAGGGGTTTGTAGTTTAAAATAGGAATTTGACGGGGGAAAAAAAATCAGGACATCTTCCTTCAGCAACACAGCGATGACTTTAATGCAGTTGTAAATATGAAGGCAGACAATTATTCAGGGAGGAGGGGGAAATTTCATCCTTCAGGTATTTTCTGTATCACCTGTCTGCAGGTGTGTCTATTGGTTATGCGTATTACTCCTCTCACTGCTCTTTTTACCACAGAGTTGCAGACTTCTGTGAAGCAGGAATGTCCTCCAATTCCAGCTACCAAAGATTTGAGTATTTTGACAGCAAGAGAAGCAGTCAAATATTACTTAAAACACTGTTGGCAATTACTGACAATGGGTTTATATTTATAGATGGGCTGTTGGTATAGGATCAAGTTGGCATGGTTTTTGCTCAGGGATCTATTTTCCCCTTTAAGGTTGCTCCCTTATCAGTGGCAAGGAAGTGTCCCTTGACTGTAATTGCTACAACAGTGAGTTCCAAGGGCAATTTTCTAGAGAGGATAAGGTTTTGCTGAAGTCTGGAAAGATAAATATATAAATTTTGAGTCCTCATCAAACACATAATTGTAATAATAAAAGCTGAACTTGTGCTCCAGCATTAGTGCCACTGAGTCATTCCAGTTCAAACCTAGAAACAGAGCCTGGTTTACAGCAGATTTTGTTTTTTGTGGCAAGCACAACTCATAGCTAGTTAATTTGTATGGCAAGCAATGAGTTACTGAAAGCACAGATAACTGAGTAGTCTGTACTGTTCATAGAATGTGAGAAAAGGAAGCATAGTCCCAAGCTTCTTCCAGAATAATAATTATTCTAGGGTTCCATGTCATGTCTGATTAAA
>NW_024100202.1:0-56892 GCF_016545835.1 Crotalus tigris
AGAAAAAAGGCTTTGGAAGAATATCTGAAGAACAATGATGAAGATGCACTGAAATTAGTATATCAGGAAGGCTTACTAACTACTGGAGAGACCAAACTGGCCTACAAGAAAGACCAAATGAAGAACAAAATAGAGGCATGGGAAGACAAAGCACTACATGGCCAATACAGTAAAAAAATAGCTGGGAAAGCAGATAATAATAAAACCTGCAATGGCTAAGAGCAGGAAAATTGAAGAAAGAGACCGAGGGATTAATTCTGGCTGCACAAGACCAAGCCTTAAGGGGACAAATGCATACAAAGTCAAAATGAGAGGACAGCAACAGACAGTAAGTGCCGCCTATGCAAAGAAGCTGAAGAAACAGTGGACCACTTGGTAAGCTGTTGCAAGAAGATTGCAAAGACTGATTACAAGCAGCGACATGACAAAGTAGCAACAATGGTGCATTGGAAGATCTGCAAAAAATATCATTTGCCTGTAAGCAAAAACTGGTGGGATCATAAAATAGAGAAAGTCATAGAAAAATGATAAAATTAAACTGCTCTGGGACTTCAGAATTCAAACAGACAAGCACCTGCAACATAACACCCCAGAATTAACAATTGTCGATAAGAAAGACAAAAAAGTCTGGATAGTGGACGTGGCAGTGCCTGGAGATAGCAGAATAGAAGAGAACGAACTGGAGAAGATAACAAAATACAAAGACCTACAAATAGAAATAGAAAGACTGTGGCAAAAGCAAGCAAGGGTAGTACCAATAATCATAGGCTCCTTGGGCGCAATCCCAAAACAACTGGAACACCACTTGAACACCATTGGCATTGACAAATTTGCTATTAGTCAATTGCAAAAGGCGGCCGTATTAGGAACTGCTTCCATCCTGCGACGATACCTGTAATAACATCAATACATCCCACATCTGCTATCCAGGTCCGGGTACGGACTCGATAGGTAGACAAAATACAATCCAGTACGAACATATGGCTGGACTGTGCGATGATTGAGAAATAATAATAATAATAATAATAATACCCCAGTGAGTGAAAAATGAAGGAATCAAGAGCCACGAAAATAACATTAAGAGTCTGGATGAGGAAGAGTACTACAAATACTTGGGTATTCTTCAAGCTGACAACATCAAGCACACGGAAGTCAAGAAAAAGATTAGAGGTGAATACATCAAGAGAGTGAAGAAGATCTTAAAGTCCAAACTCAATGGAGGAAATACCATAAAGGCACTCAACACCTGGGCAATTCCAGTCATTAGGTACACAGCTGGAATAGTGGACTGGACTCAAGCAGAACTAAAAGCAATTGGCTAGGCCAGACCCCCGTGAAAAATAATAACAATGAATCATGCCCTTCATCCATGCAGTAACATTGATAGACTTTATATACCAAGGCAAATAGGTGGGCGTGGAATGCTACAAGTACATCAGATGGTTGAAGAAGAAAAAATGGCTTTGGAAGACTATCTGAAGAACAATGATGAAGATGCACTGAAATTAGTATATCAGGAAGGCTTACTAACTACTGGAGAGACCAAACTGGCCTACAAGAAAGACCAAATGAAGAACAGAATAGAGGCCTGGGAAGACAAAGCACTACATGGCCAAGACATGAAAAAAATAGCTGGGAAAGCAGATAATAATAAAACCTGGCAATGGCTAAGAGCAGGAAAATTGAAGAAAGAGACCGAGGGACTAATTCTGGCTGCACAAGACCAAGCCTTAAGGACAAATGCATACAAAGTCAAAATTGAGAAGACAGCAACAGACAGTAAGTGCCGCCTATGCAAAGAAGCTGAAGAAACAGTGGACCACTTGGTAAGCTGTTGCAAGAAGATTGCACAGACTGATTACAAGCAGCGGCATGACAAAGTAGCAACAATGGTGCATTGGAAGATCTGCAAAAAATATCATTTGCCTGTAAGCAAAAACTGGTGGGATCATAAAATAGAGAAAGTCATAGAAAATGATAAAATTAAACTGCTCTGGGACTTCAGAATTCAAACAGACAAGCACCTGCAACATAACACCCCAGACTTAACAATTGTCGATAAGAAAGACAAAAAAGTCTGGATAGTGGACGTGGCAGTGCCTGGAGACAGCAGAATAGACGAGAAAGAACTGGAGAAGATAACAAATACAAAGACCTACAAATAGAAATAGAAAGACTGTGGCAAAAGCAAGCAAGGGTAGTACCAATAGTAATAGGCTCCTTGGGTGCAATCCCAAAACAACTGGAGCACCACTTGAACACCATTGGCATTGACAAATTCGCTATTAGTCAATTGCAAAAGGCATCCTTATTAGGAACTGCTTCCATCCTGCGACGATACCTGTAACACCATCAAACATCCACATCTGCCTATCCCAGGTCCTGGGTAAGGACTCGATAGGTAGACAAAATGCCAAATCCAGTCTGAACATCTGGCTGACTGTGCGATGATCCATAATAATAATAATTATTATTATTATTAGTAATAGTAATAGTAATAGTAATAGTAAAGTTGGAAGGGACCTTGGAGGTCATCTAGTCTAATCCCTTGCTCAAGCAGGAAGCCCTATACCATTTTGGACAAATGGCTGTCCAGTCTCTTCTTAAAAACTTCCAGTGTTGGAGCATTCACCGGTTCTAGAAGCAGGTTGTTCCACTGGTTAATTGTTCTAACTGTCAGGCAGTTTCTCCTTAGTTCTAGGTTGCTTCTCTCCTTGATTAGTTTCCACCCGTTGTTTCTTGTCTTGCCTTCAGGCGCTTTGGAAAATAGCTTGACTCCCTCTTCTTTGTGGCAGCCCCTGAGATATTGGAACACTGGTATCATGTCCCCCCTCGTCCTTCTCTTCATTAAACTAGACATACCCAATTCCAGCAGCTGTTCCTTATATGCTTTAGCCTCCAGTCCCCTAATCATCTTTGTTGCTCTTTTCTGTACTCTTTCTAGAGTCTCAACATCTTTTTTACATTGTGGTGACCAAAACTGGATGCAGTATTCCAAGTGTGGCCTTACCAAAGCATTGTAAAGTGGTATTAACACTTCACGTGATCTTGATTCTATCCCTTTGTTATTGAAGCCTAGCACTGTGTTGGCCTTTTTGGCAGCTGCAGCATACTGCTGGCTCATATTTAGGTGATTGTCTACTAGGACTCCGAGGTCCCTCTCACAGTTACTACTATTGAGCAAGGTACCCCCTATACCAGGGGTAGGCAACCCAAAACACTTAAAGAGCCACTTGGACCCGTTTCCCACCAAAAACAAAACACTGGGAGCCGCAAAACCCTTTTGATATCTAAAATGAAGATAACACTGCATATATCCTTTTTTACCTTTATTATAGGTGTGTGTGTGTTTGTGTGTGTGTGTTTGTGTGTGTGTGTTTGTGTGTGTATGTGTATATATGTATGTGTATATATATACACACACACACACACACACACACACATACACACACACACAGGTAAAAAAAGGATATATGCAGTGTTATCTTCATTTTAGATGTCTAAAGGGTCTCTCTCTCTCTCTCTCTCTCTCTCTCTCCCTCCCTCTCTATCTGCCCTTGGTCTGCCACTCCTCTTCCCCCGCTCTCTTTCTTTCTTTCTCTCTCTCTCTCTCTCTCTCTTTCCTCTCTCTCTCTCCCTCCCTCTCTCTCTCTTTCTCTCTCTCTCTTTCTTTCTCCCCTCCCTCCTATCTGCTGCTCACCTGGCAAGCTTCAAGCTGTTGTCCAACAAGCAACCTCGTCTCTTTTATGACTCCTGGACTTCAACTCCCAGAATTCCTGAGTCAGCCTAGCTGGGCTAGCTAGCTCTCTCCTGCCCTTCCTGCTTCCTGCTTCCTTCAGAGACGCAGCAAAGGGAGGAGCTCTGCCCAGAAAGCTTTTCAGCTCCTCGGAGAACACTGTGAGTGCACTCTCTTTTACACATACACACACACATACACAAAACACACACACACAAAACACACACACACACACACACACACACACACACACACAGAAGCAGGGAAGTGCAATTGCCTCTCTCTGTCTCTGTCTTTCTCTGCAAAGGCAGAGGAGGCTGGGAGCCACAGGGGAAGGCTCAAAGAGCCGCATGCGGCTCCGGAGCCGCAGGTTGCCGACCTGTGCCCTATACTATACCTGTACATTTGGTTTTTCTTGCCTAAATGTAGAACCTTGCTTTTTTCACCGTTGAATTTCATTTTGTTAGATAGTGCCCAGTGTTCAAGTCTGTCTAGATCCTTCTGTATCCTAAGCCTGTCTTCTGGAGTGTTGACTATTCCTGTCAACTTGGTGTCGTCTGCAAATTTGATGAGTTCCCCATCTATCCCCTCGCCCAAATCGTTGATGAAGATGTTGAAGAGCACTTGGCCCAGAACAGAGCCCTGAGGCACCCCACTACACACTTCCCTCCATGTAGATGCAGTTCCATTGAGGACCATTTCCAGAAGGCTGAACAGATATCTCTCTTTGCTTTGTCACAGTGCCACAAGAAATAAAACTCCTGCAACTAACATCTCAACTTACAGTTCACTGAAGTGGTTAAAGAATACTGTACTTAATAGTAACAAAAACCCTGAGATCTAGTGATTCCTACAAAATTATATTTCATCTGTTTCTCCAGGTAGAAGTTATAATCAAAGTAATCAAGACTGTCTCTGCATCAAGTCTAGGTCTAAATTCAGATTTCATAGTATGTTGACAAACAACTGTTTCTAAGAGTTCTTGGGGCTGCTGCAGCAAAGCCTTTTTCACTACTTTGACTAAATATGGAATATTGAACATTAGTTTGTAGTTGTTTAAATTAGCCAGGCCCAAACTTGGTTTCTCTAAGAAAGGCCTCATCATCACCACCACCTCCTTTAATTTGCAGGAAATTCCATCTACTTAGGAGAAGTATAATAATACCATTAGCAGGTTAGTAGCTTTAGTTAGAGACCCTTATAAGCCAAGCCAAGGGAGGATCTGATAGGCAAGTAGTAACACAAACTGATTGAAGAAGCTTAACCATTTCTGTGAGAGACAAATAATAAAACTGGTTCAGACAAATATTAAATGATGCATCGGACATCTTAGATAAAGGTAGTCCTCAGTTAACGGCTGCTTGTGCAGTGGCCATTCAACATTATGATGACACTGAATGAGTCATAGTTGCCAGTCCTTGAAGTTCTGGCTGTCCCAGCACCCCTGTAATCACACGATTGCAATCTGAGTACTTGGCAACCAGCTGGCACTTACAATAATTGCAGCATCCCATCGTCATGAGATTTGTGACCTTCCCTCCTGGCTTCTCATAGTAAATATGGAACCCAGAAAGCAAGTTGCTTGGATTAGTTTCCCTTATCCACACACTCCCTCCAAGCCTCAGTGCACTTGCGATCCATTTGTGGTCCTGAACCTCTTACACAGGGTTTCATCTCACCCCACCCCACCCAATCTTCACACCATAACACATGATACATCTGATGGATTGCACTTCATGCCATTGTACCTGTCTCTGAATTGTTCAGATTCTTTGTCATTTTATCCCTCACTTTGTATCTTTATTTGTTAAAATAAAAAAGGATGTACTATATATTTCCTGTATGTCCTAGAGTGTGGTTTTATTGTATGTGCTAATTGCTAGTACAGTTTATAGCTTGGCTTTTCAGTTTGTAAGTTAGTTTTGATTGTAGGGACAGTAGTACTAATCTCACTTTATGGACAGAAGTCCATTTAAATTTGGCATAATTTATTTTTGAGCTGGCATACGTTAGGTTGTGCTCTATGCTACAGCTACATAATTTCATTTCTTAAAGTATTTTTATCATCCGACTGGGAGAAATGCCCAGTTCAAGTAAACTTCCTTTCTTACATAATTATTACATCCTAGAACATGATATATTTTCAGAGACTGTAGTATATGCAGACTATTAGCAGTGCCAAGATAGGAAATTTCTATCTTGACCTTTTTTGGGAAAGAAGAATAGGATGAAAGTACAGTAAAGAAATATATATGTAAGTATATAAAAGTTACAGTACAGCATAGAATGAATATACATATAGCAGTAGTTGTTGAGCAGCCACAATTTGTTGATTTTTAAAGAAAAAATAGGAAAGCAAAAAAAAATAGAAAAAAATATTCTAATGATCATTCATGTATCCTCTTACATATGTAGTCAGAATGTGAGATGATACCATTATATTGCCATTATATTGCCTGTTCTGATTTTAGACTGAATGTTGATGATTTCTTACCGTAGTATATTATACCACAAATCTTTTAGCATTACTATGTAGCTGTTTTAAGTTCTGTGTTATGTATTGCAAAGAATCCAAGACTGCAGCAATATAAACATTAAATATATAATTAATAACAATCATGACAGCAGTTAGGCCGTGAAAAAAAATCATAGTTATGATTATAGTGCATTTAATGTTTAAACTTAGACAACAATGGCCAGTCTTACTATTTGGGACAAAAAGAGAGGGGAATCGTACACACACTCACCCTCAAGAAAATTAATAGAATAAAACCTTCTTTTCCTTGCTCAAATGTCCACAAACTATCTCCTTAGTATTGTCCTTTCAGAGTTTTAAAGTTTTATACGTCTCTTACAAGGTATGAGTAAAGATTTATGATCCATCTTTTAAATTCAGATTTTGATGGAGATTTTATTATCTGACCTATAGTTGAAAGAAGCTATATAATGCAGCATATTAAAAACTTTTAAAGCACTCTAGACAAATGCTGAAGTACAAAATAGTACAGTAGTGACATAGCAGACTGAATGTCAAGGGAGCCATTGGAGATGCTAGGTATGGGGATAATGACTAAAGCAACATGAAAAACAAGATACTTAACTGTGTTCCTTAGCTGATGTAATCCCAAGGAGAAAGCAAATGAATATATTCCATTTTTTGTTCTTTCGCTGGTTTAAACAAAACAATCTGTAATCTCTATTGATGAAGTAGAAAATAATTTCAGTAAATAAGTAACATTTGATATACAGATAGTCCTTGACCTACGACCACAATGGAGCCCAAAATTTATGTTGCTAAGTGAGAAATATGTTAAGTGAGCTTTGCCCCATTTTACGACTTTTCTTGTCAACTTGTCAGTCAATTTGTTAACTGAATCACTGCAGTTGTTAAATTAGTAACACGGTTCTGGTTCCCCCATTGACTTTACTTGTCAGAAGTTTGCAAAAGGTGATCACATGAGCCCTTGACACCGCAACCATCATAAATGTGAGTCAGTTGTCAAGCATCTGTATGGGGGTACCTTGCTCAATAGT
This sequence comes from Crotalus tigris, assembly GCF_016545835.1. NCBI lineage: Eukaryota > Metazoa > Chordata > Lepidosauria > Squamata > Viperidae > Crotalus > Crotalus tigris. Next base: position 7,271 of record NW_024100202.1, read on the forward strand.
AGTAACTGTGAGAGGGATCTTGGAGACCTAGTGGACAATCATTTAAATATGAGCCAGCAGTGTGCTGCAGCTGCCAAAAAACCCAACACAGTACTAGGCTGCATTAACAAAGGGATAGAATCAAGATCACGTGAAGTATTAATACCACTTTACAATGCCTTGGTAAGGCCACACTTGGAATACTGCATCCAGTTTTGGTCACCACAATGTAAAAAAAGATATTGAGACTCTAGCAAGAGTACAGAGATGATTAGGGGACTGGAGGCTAAAACATATAAGGAACAGCTGCTGGAATTGGGTATGTCTAGTTTAATGAAGAGAAGGACGAGGGGGGACATGATAGCAGTGTTCCAATATCTCAGGGGCTGCCACAAAGAAGAAGGAGTCAAGCTACTTTCCAAAGCGCCTGAAAGGAGGACAAGAAGCAACAGATGGAAACTAACCAAAGAGAGAAGCAACCTAGAACTAAGTAGAAACTTCCTGACAGTTAGAACAATTAGCCAGTGGAACAACCTACCTCCAGAAGCAGTGAATGCTCCAACATTGGAAGTTTTTAAGAAGAAACTGGACAGCCATTTGTCCAAAATGGTATAGGGTTACCTGCCTGAGCAGGGGGTTGGACTTGATGACCTCCAAGGTCCCTTCCAACATTATTATTATTATATTATTATTATTATTATTATTATTATTATTATTATTATATTATTATTATTATTATATATTATATTATTATGGATCATCGCACAGTCAGCCGGATGTTCAGACTGGATTTGGCATTTTGTCTACCTATCGAGTCCTTACCCAGGACCTGGGATAGGCAGATGTGGATGTTTGATGGTATTACAGGTATCGTCGCAGGATGGAAGCAGTTCCTAGTAAGGCCGCCTTTTGCAATTGACTAATAGCGAATTTGTCAATGCCAATGGTGTTCAAGTGGTGCTCCAGTTGTTTTGGGATTGCACCCAAGAGCCTATCACTATTGGTACTACCCTTGCTTGCTTTTGCCACAGTCTTTCTATTTCTATTTGTAGGTCTTTGTATTTTGTTATCTTCTCCAGTTCTTTCTCTTCTATTCTGCTGTCTCCAGGCACTGCCACATCCACTATCCAGATTTTTTGTCTTTCTTATCGACAGTTGTTAAGGCTGGGGTGTTATGTTGCAGGTGCTTGTCTGTTTGAATTCTGAAGTCCCAGAGCAGTTTAATTTTATCATTTTCTATGACTTTCTCTATTTTATGATCCCACCAGTTTTTGCTTACAGGCAAATGATATTTTTTGCAGATCTTCCAATGCACCATTGTTGTTACTTTGTCATGCCGCTGCTTGTAGTCAGTCTGTGCAATCTTCTTGCAACAGCTTACCAGGTGGTCCACTGTTTCTTCAGCTTCTTTGCATAGGTGGCACTTACTGTCTGTTGCTGTCTTCTCAATTTTGACTTTATATGCATTTGTCCTTAAGGCTTGGTCTTGTGCAGCCAGAATTAGTCCCTTGGTCTCTTTCTTCAATTTCCTGCTCTTAGCCATTGCCAGGTCTTGTTATTATCTGCTTTCCCAGCTATTTTTTTAATGTATTGGGCACGTAGTGCTTTGTTTTCCCATGCCTCTATTCTGTTCTTCATTTGGTCTTTCTTGTAGGCCAGTTTGGTCTCTCCAGTGGTTAGTAAGCCTTCCTCATATACTAATTTCAGTGCATCTTCATCATTGTTCTTCAGATATTCTTCCAAAGCCATTTTTTCTTCTTCAACCATGTGATGTACTTGTAGCATTCCACGCCCACCTATTTGCCTTGGTAGATAAAGTCTATCAATGTCACTGCGTGGATGAAGGGCATGATTCATTGTCATTATTTTTCTGGTCTGCCTATCCATTGCTTTTAGTTCTGCTTGAGTCCAGTCCACTATTCCAGCTGTGTACCTAATGACTGGGATTGACCAGGTGTTGATTGCCTTTATGGTATTTCCTCCATTGAGTTTGGACTTTAAGATCTTCTTCACTCTCTTAATGTATTCACCTCTAATCTTTTTCTTGACTTCAGTGTGCTTGATGTTGTCAGCTTGAAGGAGGATACCCAAGTATTTGTAGTACTCTTCCTCATCCAGACTCTTAATGTTATTTTCGTGGGGCATCTTGATTCCTTCAGTTTTCACTATTTTTCCTTGTTTGATATTAAGTGTGGCACATTTGTCCAATCCAAACTCCATTACAATATCTTGGCTATATATACGGACAGTGTTGAGCAGCGATTCTATTTCAGATGATGTTTTTCCATACAGCTTCAGATCATCCATGTAAAGGAGGTGGGATAGTCTGGCAGATGTTTTTGATGTTTGATAGCCATGTCCTGAGTTATTCAGTATTGTTGACAGAGGAAACAGTGCAATAACAAATAGTAATGGTGATAATGAATCTCCTTGAAATATTCCTCTATTGATATTAACCTCTCCCAGCTTCTCACCATTGATCTGCAACTGTGTCTTCCATTGTGCCATCGATCTTTGCACAAATTTTCTGATGTTTCTACTGATTCCTGTTATTTCTAGGCACTTTATTATCCAATCATGTGGCAGAGAGTCAAATGCCTTTTTGTAGTCAATCCATGCCACATTCAGGTTGGTCTTCCTTCTCTTGCAGTTTTCCAAGATCATTTTGTCTATTAGGAGTTGATCTTTTGTTCCTCTGCTATTGGGGCGGTTTCCTTTCTGCTCGGTGGAAAGAGATTGTTTTCAACTAGATGCTGTTGTACTGCATCAGCTACCACACCAGTTAGTAATTTGAAAGTTGTTGGTATTATTATTATTATCATCATCATCATCATCATCATCATCATGGATCATCGCACAGTCAGCCAGATGTTCAGACTGGATTTGGCATTTTGTCTACCTATCGAGTCCTTACCCAGGACCTGGGATAGGCAGATGTGGATGTTTGATGGTATTACAGGTATCGTCGCAGGATGGAAGCAGTTCCAGTAAGGCTGCCTTTTGCAATTGACTAATAGCGAATTTGTCAATGCCAATGGTGTTCAAGTGGTGCTCCAGTTGTTTTGGGATTGCACCCAAGGAGCCTATTACTATTGGTACTACCCTTGCTTGCTTTATTATTATTATTGTTGTTATTATCTGAATATAAATCACGCGACCATGGCAATATTGTAGCAATAGCAATAGCACTTAGACTTATATACAGCCCTCTCTAAGCAGTTGACAGAGTCAGCGTATTGCACCCAACAATCTGGGTCCTCATTTTACTGACCTTGGATAGAAGGCTGAGTCAACATGCAATGGTTATTAGTATGAAAAATGGTTATAAGTCACTTTTTTCAGTGCTGTTGTAACTTCAAATGGTCACTAAATGAACTGTTGTAAGTCAAGTACTAAAGTAAGAAAATAGTGTTGGTTTCATTTAGCAGTTGCTTTGTTTCATGATTGAATTGCCAGTCCAAATTGCGATAGTGAACTATATCTGTATTGTGCAAGTTCCGGTCATAATATCTTAAGAACTATATTACAGAATCAAAAAAAAAAAAAAGTGCAAGACAAGGCAACCCATGTAATTCAAGGGCTGGAGCAATTTCCCTTTGACAAAAGATTAACAGAAATTCAAGATTCTTTTCAGGAACCCTAAACCTAATCCTACCAGCCTCACAGTGGTAGGACTGAAGATCATCTGCTGAAACTAAATGAAGGGGTAGGAGAAAATACACTTTCAGTTAGTGCATAATTAATCTGTAGAATTTGCTGCTAGTGGTTGTATGAGATTTGGATAGTTTGGGAGGGCATAAACTGGCTAATATTAATGGCTGTTTATTTCCAACTTATAGGTAGCATACCTTAAATCAGGGGAGGACAATTAATTTTCTCAAGGGACCACACCAGAAACTGGGATTGTGGCTGAGGGACGCGGACGCCCTGCCCCCCCCCACTGAATGTCACCCCACTCTCACTGACATCCCACTTCCCTGCCAATGCCCTGTCCCCAAAGCCAATGCTGTAGGCCGTACAGGTAGGGTGGAAGAACCAGATGTGGCCTGAAGAGTGTAAAATATCCAGGTCTGCTCTTAAATAGTTTGTGGTAAGAAGGGGTTCAGCTTTTTTTTTAAAAAAAAAAATCATGCATTTAGAAACTTAAATGGCTACCTTTCTTATACAAAATACTCCTGAGTGGTTTATAATAATATTAAATAAACAGAATAAATAAAACAAACCAACACAATTACAGCATCACATATCTCAAAAACACTTCTACAACATTAGATAGACTCCCCATATTCTGACAATTCCTAGACTCATTTCTACCCTAATTGAAAGTCTGGTTGAGGAACCATGGCTTCACAGCCCTGACAAAGGCTTCCAAATCTCAGGAATGAGGCTGTTCCAATGGATCAGGGCAACCATAGAAGCTTTTGTGGGCCCACCAGATGAGTACATTTTAACATTAAATACATCACCTTGAGTTCAGGCTTGTAAGAGTCCCAATTACATCCAGTTAGCCATTTTAAGACATATAACACTAAACTAAATGGGCACATTGCTGGCTCATAGTGAAGTTGTAGTCCATGAGGTCCCCAGATCTTTGAATTTTGTTTCTTAAGTGAAGCACTTTTCATTGTTATTTTCATCCCTGTGAACGTTTTGAGTTCTATTCCAATTTCCTAGAGTATTTCCTTCACTAATTTTGTGTCATTTGCAACTTTGATATGCATTTTCCCCACTTTTATTCTAGTCATTGATACAAGTGTTGAAAAATAGAGGACCCAGAGCTAAATATTTTGACATTCTTTTTAATACCTCTCGTATTTGATGTGGAGCCATTAATGAATATTCTGAGATGATTTTTGAGTCAGCCATATATCTATTAGAAAGTCAGTTTGAAGTTGTAGTTAAAACACCACTCTAGAAACTGAGAGTTCAGTTCTAGTCCCCTTTAGGCTGGGTGACCTTGGGCCAGTACCTCCCTCTCAGCCCTAGGAAGAAGGCAAGGGAAAATCACTTCTGAAAATGTTGGCCCCCAAAACTGCAGGCCCCTCTCTGTCTGTCTGTCTGTCTATCTGCTTTGACTGTAATATCCCCCAAAACTCTGATATAGATCAAAAGTGATCCACCTATAAATGGCTATTTAGTGATTGTGACTGTATGTGCTCGTATGAAGGCATGAAAAAACCAGACCGTTTTCAGTTATTAATATCAAAGTGGCTGTCAACGCTGCAAATACTGTATATTCTTGCTTTGACAAAATATGCAAAACTGTCTGGTATTTTGAGAGTTAATGCAGAGCAGAGGAGGGAGGAGGGAAAAGCCCAGGAAATAGAATGGAAGTGAATCTTTGCCCTCCAAGTTAATTGGAAGATGTGAATTATGACCACAAAATAGGGGAGGGGAAATGCCTGGAATGTTATGTGCAAAGGGAAGGGAAATTCAGATCTTGGCATCCATCATGCCGTGCTGACACATCTCTGCTAATAAAGGGTTTTTTAGGTTAAACCATGCCTGAAAATTCTTTGAAGTGTTTCATTAGTCAGACACATGACAGTGGCGATTATAGTTTCCCTTATCTGTTTTCACTTTATGAAGGTAGGAGCAACATTTACTCTTCTCCAATCACCTGACACTTCAGTCTTTTCCAGGATTTCTCAAATATAGCTTCAACCAGATAGGAAAGTAGTTCCTTCAATTTCAGAGAATGCAGTTCATTTGCTTCTCGAAATCTAAAATTAATCAGAGAAAATAAGTATTGCCTGGCTGTGTTTCTGTCATTCCTAGGCTTTAAAGCTATTTCTTCCTGTTGCTGTTGTACAATTTCTTGGTGGAAACTTCATGGATGAACGAATGTGGCTAAGCGTAAGAACTTGCATGTTAAAAGCACATTGTTCATACATTATTCACCAACTATTTCTCCATTTGTCATCAACACATCATGATAGAAAAGGCTAAAAGGTTGCATGTTAACAGCAGCTGGTAAGAGGTTATGTTTAGGTCATATCTCCTTCATTTAACAGTAGCACATTGATTGTAGAAATTCCTAAATAGGCTGTAACTGCTAGAGCAGTCAAACTCGCGACATCACATGATGTCGTTTGATGTATCGGAACTTTTTCCCAATTACCGGCAACGGGGTGGGTGCAGTTTCCTCGTGACGAGTCTGGCCTGTGGGCCAGTAGTTTGACGCCCCTATGCTAGAGGGTAATAAAGATCTGCTTCCAAGTTAAAATTTCATTTGCTTCACAGCCTAGATGATACACTATCCTCAGTGCAGTCTTTCCATAATAATGAAATAACCACTTGGCACTTAGTATGAAATGTTACAAGGCTTGTAGAATATTTCGGTAATTCTAATTATAAAGCAATGCCTAGGTAACCTCTTTATACCTATTATCTTTTATCAGTTAATTAGCTGTTCTTTAGTTTCCAAATTGCAACTCAGGTGGTAAAATGGTGCTCTTTTTCTTAAATGCGGAATTTAATTTGCGAAAGCTACTGTGAACTTCAACTATAAATTGGATAGATGCATACCACAGGATTTCTTTCCTGTAGATGGTTTTTAAATTTTGGTTCACCTTTGTTTATCACTAGCTCTTATGAAAATAGTCACACTGAGTTACTGATTTTGTTTTTGGTCTGTTTCTACTTAGAATCCCACAGTTTTGAAAATGTGTTGTAATTTTCAGCTCTTTTCTGTGTCTAGGGATTAGAAATCTCTCATCTCTTTTTTCTTTCCTAAATGGATTCTTTTCAGGAGAACTTCCAAAAAGCTTGTCTGAAAGATACTTTAAGGAGTATAAATAACTACAAGAGTTAGGGTTGAAGTGAGGAGTCCTTGGTGGTCTCTGAGCTTGATTTTTTTTTTTTTTGCAGGCATTTCATTATCCAAACTAGGTAACTTCATCAGTAATTTTTATATTAAATCTAGGAATGCTGTCTTCCAAGATCATATTAGTGTGAACTACAATAGCTAAGGAATGCACTGAAATAACTCCTTTCCTTCCATACCTCCTATATACAGTTGTGGTTAAAAGTTTGTGAACCCTTTAGAATTTTAATATTTCTGTATAAATATGACCTAAATATGACTTGCATAAATGTTTTTCAAACTTAATAACTTTAAAGATGTGTGGACTCCCTACTATAGGGTATAAGGTTTCCTGCCTGAGCAGGGGGTTGGACTAGAACAGGGCTTTTCAACCTTTTTCACAGATTGTACCACTTTTAGGACATGACAGTATTCAAGCACCACCAGTGCTTAGCAAGGTGTCAAAAACTTGATAACTAAAAAAGGGGGGATTTTGGTTTTTACTGATTAGATTAATTTGTTGCTATAGAAATGGCTAGTTTATAATATTATGGAAAAGTAAAAAGTTAAAATTTGGTGTTAATGCTTCCTTCTACTGCAACAGAGGAAGTGGGAAGTCAATGCCCTTTCTTTTTCCCTTCTCCCCTTCACTTTTTCCCCATTTTTGCTCCCAGCGTCCTACTATTTGCTTTTGTATTTTATTCTATAATAAAATGTTATAGAGGATTTTTTAAAAAAACAAAAAAGTACCGGTTTTAATTTCTTCATTGGCAGTTCCTTTGCTGAATCACTTTCCTTTTGCACTGACAAACATATGACAAATTTATCCACATTTATTAATATGCACCACTACCTTGATGGTCAGCTGGCTGGTCGGCCCTCTCCTCTCTCTTCTTCCTCCCTACATCTCTCCTTCCACATTGTAGTAAGAATGCACACACACCCCAGACCCTTCACTGTGCCCCTTAAGACACAGGAATAAACGCAAATCAAGAAAGACTCACAAAAGCCTCCCAGAATAAAGAAACACTAACTCCATTTTTTTCTTCAAGCTGAAAAAAATACCCTCAGGCATTTCTCAGTTTAAACAATGCTGCAGTTGCGAAAAGCAATAACCTTAAATTAAGCCTGTTTACCTACAAAGAAAACTTGCTAAAAGCCATAGACAGACTCAAGATAAGGGGGTAAAACTAATTACATTTGTTTAAATCAACATTTTGGACTCATTGCTAGCCTTTGTGAAACAGACTAAAATATTCTAATAACAAAAGCACACAAACCAAGCCTCTGAATTAAAAATGCTGTAAAAACTGTATAAAAATCCTTATCCTTATTCAAACTGCCAGCTGACCCAGAACCCATTGGCTTCTGAAATAAACCAACCTCCTTTTTGACATGCTCGTCTCCCAGCTTTTTATTTAATCAGTGCTGATTGCATTCTCTTGACTGGAGAAAACGAACCAGGAGACCTTTTTTCTAGCAACAACTTCTTCCCTGTCTCTTTTTTCCTCCCTGCCTGCTGAGCTCTCCTTCCACAGCTTCGTCTCCACCCCCTTCTCTTTCCCTGTTGTCTTTTTTTTCCTTTCCCGCCAAAACTACCTCCTTTTATATCCTCTCCTCTCTTCCCCCCTCCTTTTCTCTTTAGCTCACCTCCAGCTACACACTGCTTCCGGAAGCGCCAATCAGCTGGAGCCCTGCAGCGATCCTGGGGCTTCTGCCAGTCCTGCAGCTCCAGCTGCCTTTCCCTCAGGCTTGTGTAGCTTTTGCTCATTCCCCTCCCCCTCTACACGTGTCTAGGAGGGTCGCATATCACCTGCTAGGTGCCAAAGTACCACTGGTGGTACCAGTTGAAAAGCCCTGGACTAGAAGACCTCCAAGGTCCCTTTCAACTCTATTACTATTAGTAGTAATACATACTGCCATGGGAGTTCTGGGACATGAAATCCACACATTTTACAGTTACTAAGTTTTGAAAATGTGTGTGAAATAAATGAGTTTAATTAAATGAATTAGAGTATTGTTCTTGACCCATTTGTTTAATTGGGTTTTCTTTATCTAGTTTTAGCCCTTGCCACCAGCCGATTAGGCTCAGAGGCCACAGGGAGGCAGGAAAGTGGATAGGGATACTTCACTCCTATCTTCCCATGCACAATGTAACCTTCTGGGAAGTATAGTTGGAAGGTATGGTGGCCCTAAAGTGGCCATAAATTCCCCAAATTTCTTTCCCACAGGAGTCATGGGTTCTAGCATTCTGTAAGTAAGCCCATTTATTTTTGTGCAGCAATTTTTGCCCTATACTTTCCAATTTTGCCAAATTGAAGATCACAAATAGACACAAGTTTTTGTAGCACATAGATTATGTAACTGGAGAGCAATACATTCATGATCTTTTATTTTACTTACATTTCCATATAAATAGAATGGACAGTATTTAGTCTATCTTGGCTCCATCACTGCTTTTTGAAATGTATACCCCATTGTGCTTTTTAGATGCCAAGTGCAGCACACAGGCCAGGAAATGAACTGGGAATTAAACATTTTCATTTCCAATTGCTTCCAATTTATCAGCCCACTCACCTCACTGGTTGTTGTTGTTGTGGGGAGCTAGTTTGGTTTAGTGGTTAAAGCACCAGGCTAGAAAACCAGATGCTGTGAGTTCTAGTCCTGCCTTAGCCATGAAAACTATCTGGGTGACCTTGAGCTGGTCATTCCTTTTCAAACCAGGGTTGTTGTGGGGAAAATAGGAGGAGAAAGTGTGTTGGCTATATTTGCTGCCTTGATTAAAAAAAAATAATAATAAAGGCAGGATACAAATAAATAAATTACAAATAAATAGATATGTAGCTTCTTGTGGCCTGACCATTAGTGATCCCTCTACCAAACCATCTGATTTTGACTCACTTGCTTGACTCACTTTGTCTGGTTGAAATTGAACAGAATTAGGTGTGATGCTGGAAGACATGCCCTCTGCCTTGTAGCATTGAAAATGGAAACACTCCCTTTGTTGCAATTGTGGTTCTGATACACAAACTATTAAATACATTGTGCAAGATTGTCCACAATGTGCATTCTCTGATTCTCTAAAAGATCTGCATGAAGCAACATCAGAGGCAATCGCATGGATAGCTGAATATCCAGTTATGAGGCTATTGCCACATCTAATTATGGGGCCACTGCCATACCCCCATAGAAATTTTACTTATAATTACGTAGACTGCTGCCCTGCTCAGTCACACACAAACACGTAACTGTGGTTTAGTGAGTTTATTAATATTCCCCAGCAATTCCCTTCACCAAAACCCAGAACTGTCCCAATGAAGTCCAGCCATGAGCAGACCAAGTTTAGTCCACAGATCAATGACCAAATAACCCAGAAAGCACTTGAAAGTTGCTCAAACAAAATAACTGCACTGAAAAACTTAAATCCACTAGGCAAATTTAAATCCACACACAAGAGAGCTCACAAAGCAAGAAAAGCCAGAGTTTCCAAGACATAATTCTATTCCAAACATGGTGTCAATCCAAAGTGAGGCAGGAATCAACGACAACCAGAAAACACACAGCAATGCCTCCATCTGTCTGTTGTGTGATAAATAGCCAGCTTCCAGTGCAACCCATCATGACAGGTGGGGCTTTCTCCTCTCGAGTAATCTGGCAGATCTTCTCTGCTCCTGCCTTTTCTTTGCCCTACATGTTCTCGGATCAAGTGCAGAAGGCAGTTCCTCCTCTTCGCTGGTGGTCTGCCATTATAGGCTTTCCCCAGCTGGAGCCTCAGCCAGATCCCTTCCAGATGACTCTTCGAAACCATCATTCAGCTTAGTTCCTGATGTGTCAGGAATTGGCTCATTCTCCCCCAAGCTGACATCTACAGAGGTATCTGGGGAATCGTCCAAGAGGGTCATCACAACTCTCTGTGTGTGTGTGTGTGTGTGTGTGTGTGTACGTATGTATGTATGCATGTATGTTTACTTCTCTTCTGTCATGTTCTCACCTTATGCTAAATAATAAATAATAAAAAGATACCCAACAGTTATTTACTTGAACTATCATTGCATGAAGAAATTTATATATTCTGAATTATTTTTTTATTCAAAAGAGAACTACATTCAGAAATACGTTCTACAAAGATATCGTAGAGAACTTTGGCACAGTAAAGGAAGCTGTTATGAAAAATGTTGGGGAAATGGGGCTTTTCTTCCTGCACTATTCAAACACTGAATAGCTCATAGTTTTGACAACTTCTTCAGCTGTTCTTTATATTAAGACTGCCAACCCTGTTACTTGGACAAGCTAGCTATATTTCCATTCACTTTTCCTTAGAGAAGTGTGTAAACTCTTAACTCCCAAATAGATTCCAGCCATCCTTAATATCTTCTATTGTACAGCTTTTTATATTTAGATCTAACATTGCTAAAATAGAGTTGATTTAAAGAGGTTACAGGCTGCAAGCATTATTCTTCAGAAGATGTGTTCCACTTACACAAAGCGCCTGTATAAATCTCTCCAGGGGATAGGAGAACAAACAGTGCTTTGCACCTTGCCCTTTGTTTAGATTGTGAGTTCTTCCTTTTGATCTTTCTTCTGCACTTGAGAAATAAAAAAATATTTTCCCAATTGAATGAAAAGTAAAAAAAAAGAAAAGGAGATGTTTTATTAAAAGACACTTCATCCTTCTTTCAAACTCCGATTTATTTGTATACAAAGAATGTCAATTTGTCATTGTTCTTTCAGAAAACATGCTTACCAGGTAGGCATCTTGTTGGAAATTTATTCTCTGTAAAATAATTCACAAAATAGCAGGTAATAATGCTATAAATTCTAAGACAAAAGAAATTTTAAAACCACCCAAGTGAGTATCATTAAAAAGAAGATTGAAAATAAGGACAAGTCTATATTGGAAAAACAATATATATGTATACATAGGAAATTCCCATTGAGCTGAAAAACAGGTTCAGTGTTAAAATAGGGGCTTTACTAAATTATGAGCATATGAAGTATTGATCTCTTGGCTATTGCCAATCACTTGAGACCTTTTTAATCCTAAAATGGCTTTAGTAGAATTAAGGGGTAAAAAGATATGCAGAGGGACTCCTTCACCCTCCAAAATAGGAAAAAAATGGCAAATTCTTCTTGAAATGGATGTTGAGATTTATCAATTTTGTACCATTCCCGTCCCATCATAGCACTTCCAGTCTAGCCCTGCTTCCTGTTGCTTTTTACACATGGGATTATGATACTCCTCAAGAGAGGAGAGATCCTGGCAAATCAAAGGTTTGTTGATATATGGGGGGGGGGGATTTTCTTCTGTGTTCCACTTTTTTCTTTGATTGGCACGCATCATGTTGGGTGCAGTAGGAAAGGGTGCTCACATAGCAAAATGACTTTCTTTCCCAATGACTTCCATTGGCATTCATAGAAAGGTTTTTCTAAGTGTTACCATTATATGCCATTAAGTTTCAAAAAATGGGCTGCCACTCTCTTATTTTAAAAATAAAAGCTATGCATGTTGTACTAAATATAAATATAGTTTGTCTGTGAATGTTAATAAAATTAAGATATGTCTCCAGAGTTTCTTCTACAGGTAGTCCTTGATTTATGACTATTTATTTAGCAATCATTTGAAGTTACAATGACACTGAAAAAAGTGACTTATGACCCAGTCCTCACATTTATAACTGTCGCGTGTCACATGATCAGAATCTGAGTGCTTGGCAACCAGCATGTATTTACAATTGGTTGCAACTTCCCAGAGTCAAATGATTGCCGTTTGTGATGTTCCCAACCAGCTTCCAGCAAGCAAAGACAATGGGGCAGGCTGGATATAATGGAATATGCAGCTGAAAAAGGAGTGTGTGTGTGTGTGGGGGGGGGAATTACTGCCAGAGCACCATGGTTTTACAGGGAGGAAGCAGTACATTTCAGAGAGAAGTCCCAATAAGAGATAGCACAGTCATAAATTGAATGGGGAAGGAAGAAGAAAGTCAGGATAGCCCTACTTTAGAATCTCCCAGTGTGTATCTATTAGATTAGAAGGCTATAGCTTTAGTCTGGCAAGATTCTGTCCTATTAGGTGTAAGCAGATAAAGACCTGGACTCATTTGGATTTCACCATATTGTCTTTGGGCTTAGGCCTGATATTGCATTTGCTTAACTGTATGATTTGCTTAATGACTGCAGCAAAAAATTGGGCATGACTCATTTAATGGCTGCATCGCTTAGTGATAGACGTTATGATCCCAATTGTGGTTGTAAGCCAAGGACTATCTTTATCAGAGTTCTTAATTCTTCTCATTTATGTTAAGGCAAACTTAGCCAAAGGCTGTCTTAGATTTTGCAGAATTAAATATGAATGCTTGCTTATTTCTTTCCTTGTACTTTGTTGATACCATCTAGATTTCAGAATATCCAAGATAGAATGATGATGGTGGTGATAGGCTAAATCATCATCTGGAATGGCTTTCCATACTGGCTTAATCTTTTTGTAATTGCAGAGAAATATTGATTCATGCTTTTGTTTAAAGCTTCCTCCCCCTTCCACTTATTTGGATGCCATGATCAAAGGAACTACATCATTAATTTTGCAGCTCCAACTTTGGACCGCTCTCTTGAATGGCAAATGCACTTAGTATTGCATGACAAATTCTGGAGGCAAACCAACTAGAATTTGTGAGGTATTGTGGCACAAGTGTGAAATTGGGGTAGGTTGTTAGGACTGAATCCTGCAGTCCACTATTAAATACTATTATTTCATTGAATATGTGGTTGTTTTGAAACAGTTTTTATTACATTTGTGAGATTGAAACTGATGATTTTATTCTTGGTTTTTATCCTCATTATTCTTTTTGTCAGCTGCCCAGAATTATAATGCTGGAATTGGGCATATAAATTCCTAAAACGAATGAATGAGATGAGAAGAGATGAGATGATAGTGATTTTAACAGGACTTCTGTGTGGCATCTCTATTTCTACTGGGGGCAGGAAAACAATCATTCTGACACAGGGAGCTTTTTGGTGTATGATCTTGTTGGAGTAATTTCAGGCAACTGACTTGATAGCATCCTTGGAGATTTCAGCAGAAAACTGCCAACAGTGGCTGTTTGGTCTGTGGTAACAAGAAAGTGACATTGTAATATTTCATTGTTTTATATCACTCACAAAGATTTGCAATTTTCTTCTCCTTTATTTTTCCCACTCCTAATATATCTATCTATCTATCTATCTATCTATCTATCTATCTATCTATCTATCTATCTATCTATCTATCTATCCATCCTTCTTCTTCTTTTCTCTCTCTCTCTCTCTCTCCATCCATATAATTAAGAGTAAAATCTTTGAACACCATATTTTATAAATATAAAAACAGCTGTTTATTTAGTAAAAACAACCGTTTGTTATACAAACTTCTGTCTGCTACCTGAGCTTTCATCAGTCCCCTGCCCACGTCATCAGAGTAAAAGCTTGGAGTTTGGAGAGTCTGCTTATAAACCTAATTGTTTTTGTGTTCTGCTCATTGAGCACGTGATTGGCCCATCTGCCCTAATGACCGTAACTGCCCTGATGTCTCACATCCCTTTGTATACAGTTTGGTCCTACCATCCTTTCTCCTCCCCATTACTCCCTTTTAGGGTGGATGGGCCAATCATGCGCTCAATGAGCAGAGCGCAAAAACAACTAGGTTTATAAGCAGACTCTCCAAACTCCAAGCTTTTACTCTGATGACGTGAGCAAGGGACTGACGAAAGCTCAGGTAGCAGACAGATGTTTGTATAACAAATGGTTGTTTTTACTAAATAAACAGCTGTTTTTATATTTATATTTATCCAGGTGTTCGAAGTTTTTACTCTTAATATGAATGTACCTGGGATTCTCACACACACACACACACACACACACACACACACACACACACACACACACAGACAGACACAGAACACACAGAAGTAATGGGACCACTTCCATTTGGAATGCATTGATGAGGAAGAATCAGATTATATTTATTTATATATATATATAATATATATGGAAACATATTAGGATGAAAAATGAATTATTGAAATAGTATGAATTATTTTACTGCGGTCTGAAACATTGCTTATTCATGAGCTAGTTATCAATGTTTAATCATACAATGGTATGCTTACAGATCTTAATCAAAGTTTATGCTTATTATCAAGTTTAGTTTCTGGGACTCGATTTCTATTCATGATTGATCTTTTTTATTGATTGATTGGTTTAAAAATTATTGTATCCTACTTAATGCTTTGCATTGGTATTAAAGTCAGCTTTTTAGAAGCTGATTCCTTAAAGCCTCTCTGCATTCAAAATATGATGGGAATATTGACATAGAGATACCAAAGATGGTCTTAGCTGTGATCCTTCAGTTCCTGTTCTTCTTGTAGCACAGCTGTTAGACACACTGAAACATCTCATCATTCAGTCTCCATTATAAAACTCTTAAACCAAATTAAGGTTTTTCTTCAGCCGATTTCATTCTCTATCCACGGCTCTGACAGATGGTTGATGCTAGTTTCCAGCAAGGATTTTTTTATCTGACTATGTGTGTTAACATTATGGCAGCTGTATGCTTCTGGGAAGTTTATGTATTATTTTATCAACAGTATTTGTGTGTAGCACAGTAATTGGAAGGCTTTGAGTCCGCAGAGCAAAATTCTGAAATTGAAAAAAGAGTTTTTTTAAAAAAATAGTAATTAAAATATATGTTGAATACTAGCAACAATAGAATAAAAGTTCTCGAAAGAGCTTACAACTGAAATGCAAAAGAAAATTTAAAGGATTTTCCTGAGAGGGAAAAAAAACTGGTCCAGGAGAGCATCTCTAACAAACCTATTACATAATTAATGTGCCACATCAAAAGAAGTCCTTCCTCTTGTTTGTTTTAATTCTTTTTTTACTCTTGTACATCAACTGATAGAATCAACCAGCAAAAGACATACTTACAGATGCTATACTCTTTTAAACAAGCAAGCCAGCTAAGGCCTCCAGAGATCCAGTGGGGTGAAATGGGGGGGGGGGAAGCACACTACAGTATCCCTGCAGTCATTCATAAGGGCAAATGACTGTGGTGTAACTGTAACTTTGAAACCAGGTCACAAAAGTTTTTTTTGAGGGGGGGGGTGTCAATCATAACTTCAACTGGTTACTAAGGAACCAATCATAAGTTGAGGACTACCTGTATTTCCAATGAAGTAACAAGATTAAAAGATAAACATAGCAAATAGTATCCTCTTAAATAACAGCAGAATGAATCAAACTCAGCCATCATAAGAACAGTAGGCCCACCCATACCGGCCCTCACAGTCCTCTGGAACAGGCAGGTCTTAATACCTTTCTTAAACCTTAGCTGGGCTGCATTCAGTATCATCTTGGGGAGAAGCCTGTTCCAAAGAAAGGGGTCAGAGAGACAGAGAAGGTCCTTGTGGCATCCTCGTTGGTAACACTCCCTAAGTGTCCCTCCATTTCCCGCTGTTATTGTATAGGCAGATGTCACTAGGAGTAGTGGCATGTGGCAAAGTTGGATCTTCATAGTAATCAGGATTATGGTAGGGAGAAAATTGAGTGAAATTTTATATTAAGACATGATTTCTAGATTCATTCTGCAATGCTAAATGAAAAAACATCTGGTATTGAAATGTATTTAAAGCTGTAATAGTTCCCACCACGGATCCTTAGGTCATCTGTATGGCTGCCACTTGACCCGAAACCTATTAATATATTTCAGCTTACTTGCAGTCCTATAGATGTTTCTAAACCAGGGGTAGGCAACCCAAAACACTCAAAGAGCCACTTGGACCCGTTTCCCACCAAAAACAAAACACTGGGAGCCGCAAAACCCTTTTGATATCTAAAATGAAGATAATACTGCATATATCCTTTTTTACCTTTATTATAGGTGTGTGTATGTGTGTGTGTATGTGTGTGTGTGTGTGTATACACACACACACACACACACACACATATACACATTAAAAATAAAAGTAAAAATATGACTCTTGGGAATATCCATACTATTAAAACAATGATCACCAAGAGAATGCTTTAAGAGAATAAAATTACATACACACAAAGGTAAAAAAGGATATATGCAGTGTTATCTTCATTTTAGATGTCAAAAGGGTCTCTCTCTCCCTCCCTCTCTATCTGCCCTTGGTCTGCCACTCCTCTTCCCCCACTCTCTCTCTCCCTCTCTCTCTCTCTCTCTCTTTCTCCCCCCCCCTCCTATCTGCTGCTCACCTGGCAAGCTTCAAACTGTTGTCCAACAACCTCCGGGGAAGGCAACCTCGTCTCTTTTATGACTCATGGACTTCAACTCCCAGAATTCCTGAGTCAGCCTAGCTGGGCTAGCTAGCTCTCTCCTGCCCTTCCTGCTTCCTGCTTCCTTCAGAGATGCAGCAAAGGGAGGAGCTCCGTCCAGAAAGCTTTTCAGCTCCTCGGAGAACACTGTGAGTGCACTCTCTTTTACACACACACACACAAAACACACACACACACACCCAGACACAGAGAGAGAGAGAGAGAGAGAGAGAGAGAGAGGGAAGCAGGGAAGTGCAATTGCCTCTCTCTGTCTCTGTCTCTCTCTGCAAAGGCAGAGGAGGCTGGGAGCCACAGGGGAAGGCTCAAAGAGCCGCATGCGGCTCCGGAGCCGCAGGTTGCCGACCTGTGTTCTAAACACTTAACAGCTGTCATTCTGGCTGGAACTGCTGAATTTCAGCAACATCTGGATGGCCACCAATTACCTACCTCTGTTTCAATTAGGTTTGAATGATAGACGTGCATAAGGTGATGAGAAATATATGGCATTTAATTTTTATCTATCAGCATCTCAATTTTTATTGGATGGTTGTTTCTTACCACCAAAACTCTCTGTGTGGAGTCAATTAAGAATTGTAAGGAGGGAAAATAAATAATAGATTTACTCATCATGTACTCAGTACACAGTTTAGATAGGTCACTATAACCTATTACTGGTCTTGATTCATGATGCAATTATGAATGGAAATATCACACATATTTATTCTAGCAAACTTTTTTCTAGAGCTTTATGGGCTCAAGCAAACTGTGCACAGTCCAGTGAAAATCAATTGTGGCCTAAGCTCAGTAGGCATTAAATCATTAAAATAATCCCATTGTTTTCCATTGAATGTTTAGGAGGCAAATGTACATGTAAGCCTTATTTACTTTTTTCCCCATGTGATTATGTACCAAAAAAATAGTGATAACCTTCAATACATAACAGATTGTTTAAACGCAGCTGTTTTTTGTGCCTGGGTTTCACTTCTGCTGTTATCTGATTAATTCAATCTTACATGTGCTTTCAATTTCTTGTTTTCATTTTCTTAGTATATTTGCCAAGGTATAAATGCAAAACCAATGTCATTCTTGAAGGTAATACTCAATAAGGATTATGTTTTCTTTGGATTCTGATTTGGTCTTTACAGAGTGCCCATAACCACATTCACATAGAGCTTTTCACTCTATGTAGACCATTATTATATAGGAAAGGCATTGTTGGGACAAAAAATAATCTCAGCAGTGTGTTGCTACTTCACCTTGCTTCAGGCTGTAACTAAAAAAACTAACCTCAATTTAATTCCTGCTGCTTATGGGTTTTATAAGCACCAGGTACCAATTCCTGTATGTCTCTATTGAGGTAATATTAGGAGGTAGAAAAAAATATCTCAAAAGAATGCATAGCCCTTTATTGTTAGAATGTCTCTGGTTTAAGAAAACAGCTTGATTGTACATGTCCAGAGTTCTAAAGAGCGGTAATGAAGTTGAAGGCAATTATTGCACACATTATCTCATTTCATTTCTCATTTGCCCAGTAAAATTGGCTTTAAAACCCCAGTCCTGAAGGTAGTGTGTCAAATTTGCTTTGTAGAGCAATCTAGCAAGAACTCTCGAAGATACTATTCATATTACCACAGTCATGATATTGACATTCATTAATACGATGAAAGTTACTTTGGGGGAAAGAAAATTCACTGATTTCAAAATTGACATGGTTTTTAAAACATGACTTAAACTTCTTTATTTGGACTATGGTGAGCAGTCAGTTGTTGGACAGGATGCATTTAACGGTGATGAATGGAAGATCACATAAAGTGGCAAGACGAGCTGAGTTTTTCTTGGGTTTTTTTCATGGTTTATGACCTGGGATCCTTCATTTCTTTTTATTGAGTTAATCCTATTTAGAGTTGCTTTAGATTTGATATGTTTCCTACCTTCCCTAGCAGGAAATTGTGCTACCAATTTTTAATTGTTATTATTATTATTATGGTTCATCGCACAGTCAGCCAGATGTTCAGACTGGATTTGGCATTTTGTCTACCTATCGAGTCCTTACCAAGGATAGGCAGATGTGGATGTTCGATGGTATTACAGATATCGTTGCAGGATGGAAGCAATTCCTAGTAAGGCCGCCTTTTGCAATTGACTAATAACGAATTTGTTAATGCCAATGGTGTTCAAGTGGTGCTCCAGTTGTTTTGGGATTGCACCCAAGGAGCCTATCACTATTGGTACTATCCTTGCTTGTTTTTGCCACAGTCTTTCTATTTCTATTTGTAGGTCTTTGTATTTTGTTATCTTCTCCAGTTCTTTCTCTTCTATTCTGCTATCTCCAGGCACTGCCACATCCACTATCCAGACTTTTTTGTCTTTCTTATCGACAATTGTTAAGTCCAGGGTGTTATGTTGCAGGTGCTTGTCTGTTTATTATTATTATTATTATTTTGGATCATCGCACAGTCAGCCAGATGTTCAGACTGTATTTGGCATTATTATTATTATCGATCATCGCACAGTCAGCCAGATGTTCAGACTGGATTTGGTATTTTGTCTGCCTATCGAGTCCTTACCCAGGACCTGGGATAGGCAGATGTGGATGTTTGATGGTATTACAGATATCGTCGCAGGATGGAAGCAGTTCCTAGTAAGGCCGCCTTTTGCAATTGACTAATAGCGAATTTTTCAATGCCAATGGTGTTCAAGTGGTGCTCCAGTTGTTTTGGGATTGCACCCAAGGCGCCTATGACTATTGGTACTACCCTTGCTTGCTTTTGCCACAATCTTTCTCTTTCTATTTGTAGGTCTTGTATTTTGTTATCTTCTCCAGTTCTTTCTCTTCTATTCTGCTATCTCCAGGCACTGCCACGTCCATTATCCAGACTTTTTTGTCTTTCTTATCGACAATTGTTAAGTCTGGGGTGTTATGTTGCAGGTGCTTGTCTGTTTGAATTCTGAAGTCCCAGAGCAGTTTTTATTATTATTATTATTATTATTATTATTATTATTATTATTATTATTATTGTATGAACCTTGAATTGTTGGTCACTTACCCTTGATTTACTCTAATATTGGCTGTACCAGACAAGGAGAAAGAAAATAAACTCTCTTTCTCACAGACTAATGTTCCCTTTCTGCAGAAGAGTTTGTTAGTTCATAAGGAGGCTGGATATGATGTTTTTATTTATTTATTTATTTATTTATTTATGAGACTTATATACCGCTTTAAGTGCAAGCACTCTCTAAGCGGTGTACACCAGTAAGCAATGTATATATATATTTACATTTCCCCCAACAATTTGGGTCCTCATTTTACCTACCTCGGAAGGATGGAAGGCTGAGTCAACCTTGAGCCGGTGAGATTTGAACCGCTGACCTGCTGAACACAGTCAGCTAAAGTGGCCTGCAGTACTGCACTCTAACTGCTGCGCCACCTCGGCTCATGCAGCCTGAAGCATGTTAAACCAGAGGTCCCCAATCTTTTGGGCACCAGGGACCGGTTACATGAAGAGAGGTTTTCTGCAGACTAGAGGGGTGTGGTTTTGTGTGCTGCCTGCATCCACTGGATGGGGCTTTGCTTATTTGTGCAGACCAGTTGCTGGAATGCCGCGGCCCGGTAAAGGTCCATGGATTGGGGGTTGGGGACCCCTATGTTAGACTCATTCCATCTTCAGATACAACCAGATTAGTGGCAGGGGAATTCTTCCCTTCCTTTCCCTCCCTTTCCCTTCATCTTCCCCTTCCCCCCTCACCTTCCTTGTACCTCAGTGGTTCTCAACCTTTTTAATGCTGCGACCCCCCACCGGTCATAAATCAAGGACTACTCAACTGGTCATAAGTCGAGGACTACCCACCTGGTGCAGCACCATTTGCAGAATGGGACTTTTGGTGGGCTCAGCAGGGCAGAGACAGCCTGGACAATTCCTATTGGTTTTTGAAAGCCAATAGAATTAGACTATTCAAGAGAGTCTATTCTATTGGCTTTCAAAAGCCAATAGAATAAAAGGGAGTAGCACAGCTAAGAAAAAGGGGGAAAAATGGTGGACTGCGTTGTTTGGCGACCCCCGTGAAATGGTCGTTCGACCCCAAATGGGGTCCCAACCCACAGGTTGAGAACCACTGTTGTACCTAATACCAGCAGGCCAGTTTAGGGCACAGTGGACAGGCTCTTGTGCACACCATTTTCTGTCCTTCAGCAGAGACAAAAGAGAGACAGCCAGCATCAATTAGCAGTGCTTCTCCCAACCTCATCTGGCTCCTTCTGCCTTTAGGGTAAGGCTGTCTCTAAGCAGAATCAGAAGTTAGTAGTTTACACTGAGGACAGAAGCAGGAAAGGAGCGATTCTGTGCTAATTTATAGAACACAGAAGTAGATGAAGCTATCAAATGGGGAAATAGAGAAGGATAGGAGGAGGAAATTGACACCATAATATATTTAATTCTGTTGTCCCAAAGCTGCTTTTTCTAGAGGCAACTGGACTTTGTTTTTCTTTGAAGACATTTCACTTCTCATCCAAGAAGCTTTTTCAGTCAGAGCTAAAGAAGCTTGTTGGATGAGAAGCAAAAGGTGTTCAAAGAAAAACAAGAAAGTCCAGTTGCCTCTTGAAAAAGCACCTTTGGGCCAACCATGACCTGGATGACTGAGAACCTCTATAGCAGTGGTTCTCAACCTTTCTAATGCCGTGACTCGATAATACAGTTCCCCATGTTGTGGTGACCCCCAACCACTTATACATCACCGGGTGCCAGGGGCGTGGCCAAAGAAAAGGGGGAAAAATGGACAGCCTTGTTTGGTGACTCCCGTGAAATGGTCGTTCGACCCCAAATGGGGTCCCGACCCACAGGTTGAGAACCACTGCTCTATAGCATTTCATTCTGTTCCGCATTTTAGGTAATGGGATGCTTATTGTCTCACATTATCATCCTCTGAACATCAACAAGGTGTTTCTTCTATTGAAAGATTACTACAATATCCACTTAGAGAAACAGAAGTATAGTAGTAGGAGATAGTTTACACCAGATCGCCACCATGTAGTAAACCCTGCATGGACAATCAGTTAAATATGAGCCAGCAGTGTGCTGCAGCTGCCCAAAAGGCCAACACAGTGCTAGGCTGCATTAACAGAGGGATAGAATCAAGATCATGTGAAGTATTAATACCATTCTACAATGCCTTGGTAAGGCCACACTTGGAATACTGCATCCAGTTTTGGTCACCACGATATAAAAAAGATGTTGAGACTCTAGAAAGAGTACAGAGCAGAGCAACAAAGATGATTAGGGGACTTGAGGCTAAAACATATAAAGAACAGTTGCAGGAATTGGGTATGTCTAATTTAATGAAGAGAAGGACGAGGGGGGACATGATAGCAGTGTTCCAATATCTCAAGGGCTGCCACAAAGAAAGGGAGTCAAGCTATTCTCCAAAGCGCCTGAAGGCAGGACAAGAAGCAACGGATGGAAACTAATCAAGGAGAGAAGCAACCTAGAACTAAGGAGAAACTTCTGACAGTTAGAACAATTAACCAGTGGAACAACCTGCCTCCAGAAGTGGTGAATGCTCCAACACTGGAAGTTTTTAAGAAGAGACTGGACAGCCATTTGTCCGAAATGGTATAGGGTTTCCTGCCTGAGCAGAGGGTTGGACTAGGTCCCTTCCAACTTTATTATTATTGTTGTTGTTGTTGTTATTATTATTATTGTTGTTGTTGTTGTTATAAAAATCCTCACAGCATGCTCTCGGCTTTTCAGATCTATTCACTGGCAAAGAAGTGACTTGTGCTTGGTTCTAATTACTCTTGAAGCTAACATAAAAGCCACAATATATTTCTAGAGCTTAAAAGAAAACTTCCTGAACAGAATTTCTTCAAAATTTTCCCTACAGCAACAGCTCTATGAAGTAGGCTGGGCTGAGAGACAGTGACTGTCCCTAGGTTAACTAATAGGCTTTTATGGTCAAAGATAGATTAGAATCCGCATCTTCCCAGTGCTAAATTAACACCCACACCAGCTTTCATCCACGTTTGAATGTGTGTTAATGGTTAAATGAATTGGGAGCCTAGTTGGCTGAATCTACAGTGGTGCAATTAAGTAGCATCTGTGCATTGTGTATTGTAATTGTAATACTTTTCCTGTATACAATACTTTTCCTGTATAATTATATAATACTTTTCCTTATAATTGTAATACTTCTCCTGTATCCACAGAGATCCATACCCACCTGCTTTTGATATACTGTCCATATAATCTCTTGTTGCATGCTCAAATAATCCAATCACTTTTTGTTTGGCATGGAACAAAAAAAAAATACACAATCATTATATACCTATAGGGCAGTTTGAGCTTGTAACATATGGCGCCCTGAATATGAGTTATCTACTTCCCTCAAATTTTAAATAAAGTTCATGGATACTTTTACCATTGGAGTATTATATTTTCTGGGTTATCTGTCAATCTTTTGGCCATCTTGGTTTTTTTATGTTCTCTTTTAAACAGTCAAAATTAGAGTGGATGGTGATTTCTATTTTACCATCTTCCACCCCATGTAAGTAGAAATGGAAAAAAATACAATTTTGTTACTTCCAAATGAAGTTGTGACCACTGAATTTTCCTTGTATTTTTGAGAACTATTTTTATTTTACTTTTATTTAGTGTGTGAAGATTAGAAAATTAGTTTTAATTATTACTTATGAGGCACCATATGGCTACCCTATAATTTTGGCTTCCCAAGGAGCTTTGTGTGCATATGGAAAATGAAATTAATTAGGATTCACACTTTGAAATCTATTATTAACTTAATAAACCTGGCAGCTTATGGAGTGCCTTCATTCAATCTGTGATGTAATTGTTTATGATAACAAGCCACTATTTATAAAGCCTCATAGGAAATCTGACACAGGTGGAGAGGAAAGGTCAAGAGAAATGCTACAGAATATTTTATATCCATAGTAGTGCTTGAAGTTAATTGTGCATAAATCATGAAACAAATATTTCCAGCATTTTTACTTAGTTTAACGGTATTTTTTTCTTGAACCCAAAGCTGCATAATAGCATTTCACAATGCTTATAACGTGTCCAGAGAATTAAATATATTTCTGCTCATTTCAATTACATGTTTTATGGCAGAGCTAGCTTAACATATAGTGTTATGCAGGTTGTCCTCAACTTACAACCATTTGTTTAGTGACTGAAGTTACAACAGCAATACTGAAAAAAGTTCCCTCATTTACGACTCTTGCTTCATCCCCACAATCATGTGATCAAAATTTGGACGCTTGGCAAATTTCACCTTCCCAGCCAGCTTCCAACAAGCAAAGTCAATGGGGAAAGCTGGATTCATTTAACAACCTCGTGATTCACTTAACAGTTGCAGTAGTTCATTTAACAACTTTGGCCAAAAAAAAACAGTCATAAAAATGAGTGCAATTCATTTAATAACCATCTTGCTGAGCAAAAGAAATTCTGGTCATAAATCAGGGAATACCTCTACTTCACGTTATTTTTACTGTAGTCCCCTTAGTTAACCAACATATGTTTTATTTTATAAAGACAGAATATATATTTGGAATTTCTGACAAGTTAAGTCTGGATAAATGACTCTCAGAAGTATCAGGTGGATCTTGGTGGTGGATCAGACCAGAACAAAATACGTTTATTTAGCATCTTGGAAGCATTTTACCAACCTATGGACAAGATAATAAGCAGCATTTATTTCTGTCTAATTCTGGTATGCAATAAAATATCAAATGGAACATAGTAGTTTTGTAACCTAACTGAAAGTGGTTGTTGTTTGATGCTAAATACTTACAAATATTTAAGCACCTTTTGTATTTGAACTCTATAATGTATTCTTCCCTACAGTCTTTATTTAGTATTTTGTTGCTATGTAAATTGATGTCAAATTAATTAAGCAATGTATGAAAACTTTAAGTGTGACATGTGTTCTGTAGACTCATGTAATTCTTTTGAGTACAAACTTTAGAAGTACAGTTCAAGGTGTTAATATTATTTTGTAATTAAAACTTAATAGCTTTTTTTTTTAAGTTTGGCGCTCTTTTAGGCAGCCCTTACCTATTATTTACTATTTCTTTTTTAATGCAAATCTTTGGAGTGCATTGCTATAACTAAGTAATATCTATGGAGATTGTCCCAAAGGTGCTTTTTTCAAGGGGCAACTAGATTTTCTTGTTTTGATATTGAGCTATTGAAATTTTTGCCAAATTAATCAAATTGTGTTCAATAGCATTAATTTGCTGTATACCCATCACATTCTTGAAAAAGTATTCTCATTTAGAGAATATTAATTCAGTTTTCTTGTCCAGACATTAATTTTGCTTTTCCTGTTTCCTGATTATTACTTAATGTGAAATATCTTTTTAAATTATTTGTTAAAGACTTTTGTCTTTATTTGTTAACAATTATTTGTTAAATTATTTGTTAAAGTACTGAAGTACTTCAGATTTATCTTCCTTAGAATAAGCAAACAGAAACTCCAGAATGAAATTAACTTAATAAACTAAAGTAACAACATTTCTTAATTCTTGGCTTGGTATAGTTTTATCTGAAATAGTAAAAGTTTGTCTTTCTTCTCTCTCTCTTCTAGAACTCATGTGTGTTTGAATCCAGTAGACATTGATTGTCTAGTATCCTGTAAATATTTTATATAATCTTTCAGAAAAAAATAACCAAGATCACACTTTTGCCAGATTATGTAGGTAGATTTCAGTCTCCATAAGGATTTTTCTTTAATATATATACTGCTCAAAAAAATAAAGGGAACACAAAGGTATAAGTTCCTATACATTTGTGTTCCCTTTATTTTTTTGGAGCAGTATACATATGTGTGTGTGTCACTGTGTGTTTGTGTGTGTGCACACAGATATCTGTATTTTGCCAGTTTTATGTTCATCCTTTATGTTTTAAGTATCACAAGGATGCTGATGCCTCTGAAACTCAGTAGTCTTTTTTATAATATTTTATTGATTTTCTAATTTTACAATTAAATATTTAAAAAACAACGTGGTGACTTAGTAATCAATGATTCCATAACATACATAAATCCTTAGCACAAATCTCAAGTTATAACATCAGATATTTCCTCTCTTTATCCCTTAATATTTATTTTATCTCATATTGAATTAATATAATTCTTATTGTTATCAATTAAGTAAAACCACCTTTGTTACATTTCTCAATAATTTTGAACTTATACATATCTTAATTATGTTTACATTCAATTTTATATACATCAATGTCCTGTTGTAGCTTTTTCTCCAGGCTTTAATTTCCCCTCAATATTCAACTTAACATTTGGTATGTTATAGTTTCTAAGCTTCAGGTAACTAGAGTTTCCCTTATGTCAACTTCTACATTTCCCCCTTTTTATAACAAAATCTAATATTCTAAATATACATCTTATCTATTTGCATATAATCTTATTCTATTTTATAAAAAAAATCTCTTTTTTCACCATATTAAACCAAAAATCTATTAATCTTATTACATATCTTACCTATTCAGTTATAATATTACTTTATTTTCTTAAAAAAATCTATATTTGACCATCTTCAATCTTCTAATCAACAGTATAAAATCCCCCCTAATAAATCAAAACCCTAGTTTCTTTCAGCCTTACTCTGGCTTTTTTCCTTTGCCAACTAACCATCCATGTCAATATTTTTAATTCATCAAACAGTTCTCCCTCTATTATTGTGTGTATTATCTGACTTAAAAAAAACATTTAATTACATTTTTTAAAGAATTAGCCCCATTATATTTCTTTGATCGGCTCCCCGTTATTCCAGTTTCCCACAGTTGTCGTAATAAGTTTATCTTCCATTCAGTCTGTTCTTCTTCCTTTTCCTCAAGTTTCTTCTGATTTATGAAACAAATCTTTTCTATTTTCAATGTTGTCACTCTTTTCTAATTTTCCCGTTGTCTGGATCTGTTGGTCAGTTGGGTCCTCTGTCTTAATATTTAGTTGTTCCATTTCTCTTGTTGCTTTCTGCATTGTTGGATCTTTGGTTGTAGTCAAAATCTGGGTCTGTATATTTAAGCTGGCATCTTTTTCCTTTATGCTGCCTCTTATTTTGTTACTTGCTGAAAAAATAGTTTCATGTATTGATTTCCACACAGAAAGGATTTTTTTCCTGATCTTCATCCATATTCTCTCGATAATGTATTACATTAAGGATTTTAAAATCAAATGTTAAAAATAGTTTTTGTAGCTAGATGTGTGACATCTATTTCATGTGTTGTGGATAGTCTTATAGTCTTATAGTGAAAATTGTTTGGCAGGTAAGAATTTATAGTCCAAAGTATTCCATCATCTTGTGTAGTAACAAAGACTTCTCATGTGAAAAAATAGGAAAATAATTTCCCACATATAATTCTGAAAGTCAATAAAGGTTTATCTTCATAGTTAAAACAGGTCAGATAAACCGCCTTGCAGTTCCTTCTTTACAGCTGTGTTTCTCACAGGTGGTATGTCAAGGTCGAGAAGGTTTTTTCTAATTTCTGGGCTTCTAGCCAAGTCTCTTTTAATCAATAACAAATTGTAATAGCATATTTTGCCACAAGATGTCACCAATGCCATTTTTTAGATCCTGAGTTTTAATAAGAGTTTTTCAAGGTTTATTCCTTTTTTTTTTTAATAAAAGCCAATATCTCCAGTAAGAATAGGAAAACTTCTAGTTTCCAAATTTCAAAGGTATATGCATCCAATTAAGTTAGAATTGTTCTTATAATTGCTCTTTTTCCCTAAGTAGTCAATCGCCGCTGTTCTTAGAGGATGGGATAAGAATTCCCTTCTCTTTCTCCTCACAGGGGAAAAAATACTCTGGGCAGCTTTTGCAGGAAAAAATATTTAAAGTCTTAAAGAGAAGAGCAAATCTCACTCAGTTTCATCCGCGTTGCTTTAAAGATGCCTGGTTGTAGTTTTGACTTCGGCTGTCAGCAGCTTAATGGCGAGCCAGATAGCTATGGCCAGTTTTTTCCCTGCCGGTTTGGAGAGCTACCCTGGATCAAGTGGAAGGGCTGCCAACCTTCTGCGATCAAACAGAGGTCCTCTCCTTGCTCGTCCCTTCTACAGGGTGACTTTCAACCCTTTCCAGGTTCCCCAGTGAGATAAAACCGATCTCTGAAGATGGAGCTCGCCTCTATGCATCCACCAGTACCGCGATGGCAAAACAGAAGTTTGAAACTCAGTGGTCTTTTTAATTGCAGTCATGTGCCTTGGGATTTTTCAGATAAATATTTATACATGGAATTGCTCAAGTGTGTCCAGAGTCCTTGTGACTAGTGTGGTATACAAAAAATTCAAACAAACAAGTAGATGTTTAATACATAGAAGCCAGCAAACAGCCATGATAGCAAGCTTTTAGCTTTATGAGTTTGCATAAAGCATCTGTGAGAAATGGGTACTGCCTGATATAAGATCAGATTGCCTGTGAGAAAATTTGCTCTCCCTGGTAAGGCTAGTCAAAAAATAATGCTATACTTGTGTAATCTAAATAAAAGATAACATGTTCAGAAGGAAAATTATATATTTGTTTGCTACACTTGACACAAAGAGCTTAGTTTCCTTTCCTTTTCTCTGCATTCTCTTGACTCCTTTGGGTCACCTTTATATTAGTCAGGTGGCACTAAAGGCAGTGCTGTCAAGAAGGAGAAATGTGGGGTCCTTTTGCAGCCAAAATGAAGAAATCAATCTCCAGAAATATGTAACAGTGGAAAGCAGCAAAGATCTAAGTTTAAAAGTTTTCTTGCAGTCAAGAAAAGCCAGCATGTTCAATGTGACATTTTAGAAATAAAAGAATATCAGCCAACTGTTAAATCTCCTCTTTCTTTTTCTATCTTCCAAGTTCACCGATCTCAAAATTACATACAGCACATTTGTTGTCACTCTTTTTTTCAGACTATAAATAATAGCTTGTGTTGGTGCTTCATAAGGCAATTCAGAAATTTAGAGTTCATTTATTCTAAAGACTAGTTGTTCTTATATGTATTAATGATATACTGCTTCCTATAGCAAAGCATCTCTCAAAGAGGTTTATAAAATCCAAAATACACTGTAATACACTATCCCCATAAGTTAAGAAAGATGTTTTAAAAACAAACTCATAATAAAAAGGGATATTAAAAAAAATAAAAGCAGAAAATGAAAAACATCAAAATCTTCAGCAGGCACCTGAAAGTTTTAACAATAGGCATTGTATGTTTATCTATTTTTTATGATAATACTTTAAATGAAGTGTAATTTGTTTCAGGTGTCAATCTTTGTATTATCTTTATTACCATTTTGATCAAGTGAAAATATTAATTAAAATGGTAACAATAAAAAAAATGAAAAAGGTACTTCATGAATTTCTGGGAAAGCAGCAAAATATCTGCTGTTATTCCAGAAGGAATTCCTTGCTAGCAAGTCCAAGTATTAATAGAACTTAATATCCCCTTTGCCGGGTTAGTAAGTGTTATGGCTGAATTTACGTGGCTGTATACAGCAGGTGGGTTTATGGGATTTTTTTTGTATATTTCACTCCATATAGTAGGTTGAGGAAACACAACTGAACGTTCTGCTGTAAAGCATAAGTAAAGGCTTCCTATGGTGACAGTAGCTGTGGCAATGAGGAAGATTGATGACTTTTATCTTACTAAATAAAAGCAAGCTGAGGACATGTTCGTGTTCTTTCTTTAAAAAAATAAACACCATAGCCTTCTGAGATGACTTCTTACTCTGGAATTTCCTATAGATTTTCATTCAAATATTTAATGTGCCCAACCATATTTACCCTTTCAGTTGTATTTGTTTACTATAGATTCTTGTTGGCCAAAGTCAAGTTAAGATCTGGTGACTTTTTGTTTATTATATTTGTCATATTTATATAGGTCAGTGATGGTGAACCTTTGAGACCGAGTGCCCAAACTGCAACCCAACACTCACTTATTTATCGCCAGGTGCCAGGTGGGCGTGGCTCACTGGGTGGGCATGGTCACCTTGATGTTGCTCATGGGGAGGGATGCCTGTGGGAGCCAGGAAGGGTTGGGGGAGATCCAGGGGGTCTCTGGCAGTTGGGGTGGTGGGCAGGAGGCTTGTCCTGCAGGGTAAGGCAAGGCAGGGTGGGGGTGCTATTATCGCAGGGCAAGGCAAGGCAGGGGCCAGGGCGGCTGCTGTCTAACACTGTCGGCTGCCGCACACAGAGGCCAACGAGCGCATGGGGGCCAACAGTGTCCATCAGCAGCCACAGCCTGCCAGCCCCTCGACTAGTGCACTCTGGAGCTCCGCAGCCAACTGCCATCAGTTCAGAGAAGCCGCCTCTGTGCTGGACGGCCAGCCGACAGCTGAGGAGGCGATGCAGTGGGTCATGCCCGGGAAAAGGGAGCATGCAAGGCCAGGAGGGATGGGATGGGGGGAGGGAAACCAGCTGTGCTGGGATGCATCCGGCCATGTGAGACCTCAGCGAGTTAGTGGGCAGCTGGTTGAAGAGGGATGATTGCCATCTCAGGGGCATGGCGCGCGTGCCCACAGAGAGGGCTCTGAGTGCTGCCTCTGGCATGCGTACCATAGGTTCACCACCACTGATATAGGTAGTCCTCAACTTACAGTTACAATTAAGCCCAAAATTTCTGTTGTTAAATGAGTTTTGCTGCATTTTATGACCTTTCTTGCCACAGTTGTTAAATGACTTACTGCAGTTGTTAAGTTAGTAACATGATTGTTAAGTGAATGTGGTTTCCCCATTGACTTTACTTGTCAGAACGTCGCAGAAGCTGATCATACGATCCCGAGGCACTGCAGCCATCATAAATGTGAGTCAGTTGCCAAGCCTCTGAATTTTGATCATGTGATCTCAGGATGCTGTATGGTCGTAAGTCTGAAAAACGATCATAAGCAGTGGTGGGATTCAAATATCTAAACAACTGGTTCTCTATGTGGATGCCACTTCTGGAAGTCCATTCTGGGCCTGCACAACAAAAAATTAGCTACCAGTTCTGCCAAAGTGATGCGAACCAGCTGGTCATAAGTCTCTTTTTTCAGTGCTGTTGTAACTTCGAACAGTCACTAAGTGAACTGTTGTAAGTTGAGAACTACTTGTACGCCACCTTTCCTCAGACCACAGAAGCATACAAAAAAATTCAAGCCTTTAACTTTTGCACCACAAGAATACGGGAGTCTGAGTGAGAGCCTCTGTCCCAGTCCCACCCACTGAGATTCCATGGCTGAGGAAGCTGAGTTTTGTCCAACACACAAACCATATTGCCTTAGTGTCCCTTTGTACAGCTTAATTGATATGTAAATTTTATGGCTATGTAAGAGGAAAACTATGGTTACTGCTAGTTTTGGATGGCTGATTACAGCAAATTTTGATTTTTAACTCTTCTATATTTTCGTTCAAGTCCATTTGGATATAAACCTTTGAATCATAATAAACCTGGAAGGGATCTTGGAGGTCTTCTAGTCCAATCCCCTGCTCAAGCAGGAGACCATCTATACCAGTGGTGGTGAACCTATGGCACGGGTGCCAGAGGCAGCACTTGGAGCCCTCTCTGTGGGCACACAGCCATGCCTCCCCCGCGACCCCCTCCTCACCAACAGCCCCCCTGGAGGAGAGTCACCCCTGAATATGGCCCATGCGGAGCAGCATAGCCAAGGACATGATAGCCAGGCAGCATAGACAAGACTCTGCCCTCACGCCCGATCATGCACAGTTGATGCTGTGGGGCACGGGCAGAGGGCGTGACTGCCATGGCATTGCTGGGCTGTCTGGGTGATCTGCGGTGGGCCCTGGGGGCGGTGAGTGGCCCTGCGGGCAAGTGGGGTAGGGGCGGGGCAGGGGGTGGAGCAGGGGCCGGGCCAGTTTTTGGGCACTAGGTCTCTAAAAGGTTTGCCATCACTGCCCTATACCATATATATACATATATATATATATATTGTTTTCTGAGGTTTTCGCGGGTATTTGTATATAGGTCTTTGGTTGTTCGGGTTTTCTCCCGCGTAAAATTGGAAGTGTCTTGGCAACGTTTCGACGAAGTCACATTCGTCATCTTCAGGCTGGTGATTTTAGCTTCTTGCTTTGAGCAGCAATGTGTGGTTTTAGCTGTTTCTTCCTTTTAACTGCCAGTGAGGGTATGAACTGATTGGATGGGAGCTTGGCTGTGTTCTGATTGGGTGGAGGTGTGTTCTGAATGGTTAGGGGCTTGGCTGTGCTCTGATTGGCTGGGGGAGTGTTCTGTTTGGTTGTGCTCAGGTTAGTCTGAGTTGCAGAGGGGTTTAAGATTTTGGGGTTAGGGAGTCGTTTGTCAATAAGGGCAGGTTTCCAAATGGCTGGTAGGCGGGAGGTATCATCTCGCTTGTTCATGCTGTGTGGGCGTTTTTCTATCTCGATGGCTTCTCTGATTATTCTGTTATTAAAATGTTCATTTTTGGCAATGGTTCTGGTATTTTTAAAGTCAATTTCGTGTCCTGTGGCTTTAAGGTGTTGGACCAGGGAAGATGTTGGTTCCTCTTTTTTGACTGAGTTCTTATGTTCTTCAATGCGTGCACTTATTCTTCTGTTGGTTTGTCCGATGTATGTGGTGGGACAAGTGGTGCATGGGATTTCGTATACTCCTTGATTTTCTAATTCAATTTTATCTTTGGGGTTTCTAAGGATGGTGGATATTTTTCTGTTTGTGCAGAATGCTGTTTTGATGTTGTGTTTATGGAGGATCTTACTGATTCTGTCTGTGGTGCCTTTTATGTATGGGAGGAGGGCTTTGCCGTTTTCTTGTTTTTTGTCTTGGATTTTGGTGGGGGTTTCTTTTTGGATTAGGTTTGTAATCTTATTTCTATGGAATCCATTGGATGTTAGTACATTGGTGAGAGTGTGTAGTTCGGGTTTTAGGTGTTGTTCGTCAGCTAAGCGTTTTGTTCTGGAGATGAGTGTCTTGGCTACAGAGTTGATCTGTGCTGGGTGGTGGTGTGAGAGAGCGTGCAGATAGCGGTTTGTGTGTGTTTTCTTCTGGTAGATGGTGTGTCCTAGGGAGCCATTGGATTTCTTGTAGACTAAGACATCCAGGAAGGGAAGTTGGTTGTTAGCTTCTGTTTCCATGGTGAACTGTATTTTGGGGTGTAGGCTGTTGAGGTGTGTGAGGAAGTTGTCCAGTTTTTCTTTCCCATGTGGCCAGATTATGAAGGTGTCGTCTACGTATCTGAGCCAGAGTTTGGGTTTGTGATCCGATTTTTCTAGAGCTTGGGTTTCAAAGTGTTCCATGTAGAGGTTTGCAATGACAGGTGAGAGGGGTGATCCCATGGGTGCTCCTTCTGTTTGTTTGTATTTTTGTCCATTATAGATGAAGTATGTGTTGGATAGGCAGTGGTTGGTCAGATCTAAGATGTGTTTGGGGGGGTTATATTTGTTTTGAATAGCTGTCAAGGCTTCTTTGATAGGCACTTGGGTGAAGAGGGATATGACATCGAAGCTCACTAGTAGGTCGCTGGGCTGTAAGCTTTGTTTCTTTATGATCTCTATAAACTGGAATGAGTTTTTTACGTGTGAGGTGATGGATTCTGCATAGGGCTGTAGTTGTTTGGCGAGAAATTTGGCTAGGTTTTGTAGAGGTGAGCCTATGGAGCTGACTATAGGTCTGAGTGGGGTTCCTTCTTTGTGTATCTTGGGGAGACCATAGAGTTTAGGGCATCTGGATGATTTCTCTCTGGGAATGATTCTTTGCTGGATCTCTTCGCTAATGGGGGAGGCTTTTATCTTGGTTCTGGTGGTTTTTTCCAGGTAGGTGGTGGGATCTGTATTTAGGGTTTTGTATGTGGAGTCTTGGAGTAGGTTGGTTAATTTGGTTTGGTAGTCAGATGTGTTCATAACCACCGTGGCGTTGCCCTTGTCTGCTGGTAGGATTATTATGCTGGTGTCTTCTTTCAGGTTACGTAGTGCTGTCTGTTCCTCTTTGGGTAAGTTGCTTTTGGGTGGCTTGCTGGTGCAGAGGATGTTGGTGATTTTGAGTCTGATTTTGTTAGCGTCATCGGGGTTGATTTTGGTCAGGCTGGTTTCAACTTCACATATAATGGTTTCAGTGGGGATGTGTTTGGGAGCGACTGCAAAGTTGAATCCTTTGGAAAGGACATTGGTTTCGGCTTTGGTGAGGATCCTATCTGAGATGTTATGCACTGTTTGTTTCATGTGTGGCTGTGAGGGAGGAGGGGTTTGTTTCTGGCGTTCTTGTAGTCTTCGGAGTTTGTTGGTGTGTGTATCTGTCTTGAGGGTGGTCTGTGTTTCGGCTCTCCAGACGGCGAGTTGTTTGGATTTGTCCCAAAGTGCGGGGTGGATCTTGTTGCTGAGTTTGAGGTGGAGTGTGAGGAGATCTTTGTTAATTCGGTCTAGGAGGAATCTTTTTGTGTGAAGTTCATTTCTGATTAGGGCCAATTCTGTTCTTTTCAGGATCCGTTTGGTGGCTGCAGAGTTGGAGTGGAATTTCAGTTGGAAACATGTGGGGATTAGATTTTGATCTCGGCAAGAATTAGATCAAAATCTAATCCCACATGTTTCCAACTGAAATTCCACTCCAACTCTGCAGCACCAAACGGATCCTGAAAAGAACAGAATTGGCCCTAATCAGAAATGAACTTCACACAAAAAGATTCCTCCTAGACCGAATTAACAAAGATCTCCTCACACTCCACCTCAAACTCAGCAACAAGATCCACCCCGCACTTTGGGACAAATCCAAACAACTCGCCGTCTGGAGAGCCGAAACACAGACCACCCTCAAGACAGATACACACACCAACAAACTCCGAAGACTACAAGAACGCCAGAAACAAACCCCTCCTCCCTCACAGCCACACATGAAACAAACAGTGCATAACATCTCAGATAGGATCCTCACCAAAGCCGAAACCAATGTCCTTTCCAAAGGATTCAACTTTGCAGTCGCTCCCAAACACATCCCCACTGAAACCATTATATGTGGAGTTGAAACCAGCCTGACCAAAATCAACCCCGATGACGCTAACAAAATCAGACTCAAAATCACCAACATCCTCTGCACCAGCAAGCCACCCAAAAGCAACTTACCCAAAGAGGAACAGACAGCACTACGTAACCTGAAAGAAGACACCAGCATAATAATCCTACCAGCAGACAAGGGCAACGCCACAGTGGTTATGAACACATCTGACTACCAAACCAAATTAACCAACCTACTCCAAGACTCCACATACAAACCCTAAATACAGATCCCACCACCTACCTGGAAAAAACCACCAGAACCAAGATAAAAGCCTCCCCCATTAGCGAAGAGATCCAGCAAAGAATCATTCCCAGAGAGAAATCATCCAGATGCCCTAAACTCTATGGTCTCCCCAAGATACACAAAGAAAGAACCCCACTCAGACCTATAGTCAGCTCCATAGGCTCACCTCTACAAAACCTAGCCAAATTTCTCGCCAAACAACTACAGCCCTATGCAGAATCCATCACCTCACACGTAAAAAACTCATTCCAGTTTATAGAGATCATAAAGAAACAAAGCTTACAGCCCAGCGACCTACTAGTGAGCTTCGATGTCATATCCCTCTTCACCCAAGTGCCTATCAAAGAAGACTTGACAGCTATTCAAAACAAATACAGTAGCCAACAGTACCTAAGAGGAAAATGGATAACCCCCCCAAAAACAAAAAACAAGAAAACACATCTAGATCTGACCAACCACTGCCTATCCAACACATACTTCTCTATAACGGACAAAAAACAAACAAACACAAGGACACCATGGATCACCCCTCTCACCGTCCTTGCCAACCTCTACATGGAAACTTTTGAAACCCCAAGCTCTAGAAAATCGGATCACAAACCCAAACTCTGGCTCAGATATGTAGACATACACCTTCAATAATCTGGCCACATGGGGAAAGAAACTGGACAACTTCCTCACACACCTCACAGCCTACCCCCCAAAATACGTTCACCTGGAAACGAAGCTACACCAACTTCCCTTCCTGATGTCTATCTACAAGAAATCCACTGGCTCCCTAGGACACACCATCTACCAGAAGAAAACACACACAAACCGCTATCTGCACGCTCTCTCACACCACCACCCAGCACAGATCAACTCTGTAGCCAAGACACTCATCTCCAGAACAAAACGCTTAGCTGACGAACACCACCTAAACCCCGAACTACACACTCTCACCAATGTACTAACATCCAATGGATTCAATAGAAATAAGATTACAAACCTAATCCAAAAAGAAACCCCCACCAAAATCCAAGACAAAAAACAAGAAAACGGCAAAGCCCTCCTCCCATACATAAAAGGCACCACAGACAGAATCAGTAAGATCCTTCATAAACACAACATCAAAACAGCATTCTGCACAAACATAAAAATATCCACCATCCTTAGAAACCCCAAAGATAAAATTGAATTAGAAAATCAAGGAGTATACGAAATCCCATGCACCACTTGTCCCACCACATACATCGTACAAACCAACAGAAGAATAAGTGCACGCATTTAAGAACATAAGAACTCAGTCAAAAAAGAGGAACCAACATCTTCCCTGGTCCAACACCTTAAAGCCACAGGACCTGAAATTGACTTTAAAAATACCAGAACCATTGCCAAAAGTGAACATTTTAATAACAGAATAATCAGAGAAGCCCTCGAGATAGAAAAACGCCCACACAGCATGAACAGCGAGATGATACCATCCCGCCTACCGCCATTTTGAAACCTGCCCTTATTGACAAACGACTCCCTAACCCCAAAATCTCAAACCCCTCTGCAACTCATACTAACCTGAGCACAACCAAACAGAACACTCCCCCAGCCAATCAGAGCACAGCCAAGCCCCTAACCATTCAGAACACACCTCCACCCAATCAGAACACAGCCAAGCTCCCATCCAATCAGTTCATACCCTCACTGGCAGTTAAAAGGAAGAACCAGCTAAAACCACACATTGCTGCTCAAAGCAAGAAGCTAAAATCACCAGCCTGAAGATGACGAATGTGACTTCGTCGAAACGTTGCCAAGACACTTCCAATTTTACGCGGGAGCAAACCCGAACAACCAAAGACCTATATACAAATACCCGCGAAAACCTCAGAAAACAAATATCGAACCTCTACGGGGAGGAAATCCACCATCTGACCAGGCCCTATGAAAAACTTGAAGTCCAAAGAGCTTCCATTTTATGTGACCTCGCATTCCTACGTAACTGCCGAGATCAAAATCTAATCCCCACATGTTTCCAACTGAAATTCCACTCCAACTCTGCAGCCACCAAACGGATCCTGAAAAGAGCAGAATTGGCCCTAATCAGAAATGAACTTCACACAAAAAGATTCCTCCTAGACCGAATTAACAAAGATCTCCTCACACTTCACCTCAAACTCAGGAACAAGATCCACCCCGCACTTTGGGACAAATCCAAACAACTCGCCGTCTGTAGAGCTGAAACACAGACCACCCTCAAGAAAGACACACACACCAACAAACTCCGAAACTACAAGAACGGCAGAAACAAACCCCTCCTCCCTCACACCACACATGAAACAAACAGTGCATCACATCTCAGTAGGATTCCTCACCAAAGCCGAAACCAATGGTCCTTTCCAAAGGATTCAACTTTGCAGTCACTCCCAAACACATCCCCACTGAAACCATTATATGTGGAGTTGAAACCAGCCTGACCAAAATCAACCCCGATGACGCTAACAGAATCAGACTCGAAATCACCAACATCCTCTGTACCAGCAAGCCACCCAAAAGCAACTTACCCAAAGAGGAACAGACAGCACTACGTAACCTGAACGAAGACACCAGCATAATAATCCTACCAGCAGACAAGGGCAACGCCACGGTGGTTATGAACACATCTGACTACCAAACCAAATTAACCAACCTACTCCCAGACTCCACATACAAACCCCTAAATACAGATCCCACCACCTACCTGGAAAAAACCACCAGATCCAAAATAAAAGCCTCCCCCATTAGCGAAGAGATCCAGCAAAGAATCATTCCCAGAGAGAAATCATCCAGATGCCCTAAACTCTATGGTCTCCCCAAGATACACAAAGAAGGAACCCCACTCAGACCTATAGTCAGCTCCATAGGCTCACCTCTACAAAACCTAGCCAAATTTCTCGCCAACCAACTACAGCCCTATGCAGAATCCATCACCTCACACGTAAAAAACTCATTCCAGTTTATAGAGATCATAAAGAAACAAAGCTTACATCCCAGCGACCTACTAGTGAGCTTCGATGTCATATCCCTCTTCACCCAAGTGCCTATCAAAGAAGCCTTGACAGCTATTCAAAACAAATATAACCCCCCCAAACACATCTTAGATCTGACCACCCACTGCCTATCCAACACATACTTCATCTATAATGGACAAAAATACAAACAAACAGAAGGAGCACCCATGGGATCACCCCTCTCACCTGTCATTGCAAACCTCTACATGGAACACTTTGAAACCCAAGCTCTAGACAAATCGGATCACAAACCCAAACTCTGGCTCAGATACGTAGACGACACCTTCATAATCTGTCCACATGGGAAAGAAAAACTGGACAACTTCCTCACACACCTCAACAGCCTACACCCCAAAATACAGTTCACCATGGAAACAGAAGCTAACAACCAACTTCCCTTCCTGGATGTCTTAGTCTACAAGAAATCCAATGGCTCCCTAGGACACACCATCTACCCGAAGAAAACACCCACAAACCGCTATCTGCACGCTCTCTCACACCACCACCCAGCACAGATCAACTCTGTAGCCAAGACCCTCATCTCCAGAACAAAACGCTTAGCTGACGAACAACACCTAAAAAACGAACTACACACTCTCACCAATGTACTAACATCCAATGGATTCCAAAGAAATAAGATTACAAACCTAATCCAAAAAGAAACCCCCACTAAAATCCAAGACACAGAACAAGAAAACGGCAAAGCCCTCCTCCCATACATAAAAGGCACCACAGACAGATCATTAGACCTTCATAAACACAACATCAAAACAGCATTCTGCACAAACAGAAAAATATCCACCATCCTTAGAACCCCCAAAGATAAAATTGAATTAGAAAATCAAGGAGTATACGAAATCCCATGCACCACTTGTCCCACCATATACATCGGACAAACCAACAGAAGAATAAGTGCACGCATTGAAGAACATAAGAACTCAGTCAAAAAAGAGGAACCAACATCTTCCCTGGTCAAACACCTTAAAGCCACAGGACACGAAATTGACTTTAAAAATACCAGAACCATTGCCAAAACTGAACATTTTAATAACAGAATAATCAGAGAAGCCATCGAGATAGAAAAACGCCCACACAGCATGAACAAGCGAGATGATACCTCCCGCCTACCAGCCATTGGAAACCCGCCCTTATTGACAAACGACTCCCTAACACCAAAATCTTAAAACCCTCTGCAACTCAGACTAACCTGAGCACAACCAAACAGAACACTCCCCCAGCCAATCAGAGCACAGCCAAGCCCCTAACCATTCAGAACACACCTCCACCCAATCAGAACACAGCCAAGCTCCCACCCAATCAGTTCATACCCCACTGGCAGTTAAAAGGAAGAAACAGCTAAGACCACACATTGCTGCTCGAAGCACGAAGCTGAAAACACCAGCCTGAAGATGACGAATGGGACTTCGTCGAAACGTCGCCAAGACACTTCCAATTTACGCGGGAGAAAACCCGAACAACCAAAGACCTATATACAAATACCCGCGAAAACCCAGAAAACAAATATCGACCTCTAACGGGGAGGGAATCCAACCTCTTACAGGACCTCTGGAAAACTTGAAGTCCAAAGCTTCCATTTTATGTGACCTCGCATTCCTACGTAACTGCCCAGATCAAATCTATCCCCACATGTTTCCCAACTGAATTCCACTCAACTCTGCAGCCACCAAACGATCCTGAAAAGAACAGAATTTGGCCCCTAATCAGAATGAACTTCCACCAAAAGATTCCTCCTAGACGATTAACCAAGATCTCCTCCACCCACCTCAAACTCCAGCACAAGATCCACCCCGCACTTGGGACAAATCCAACAACTCAGCCGTCTGGAGAGCGAACACAGACCCCTCAGACATATACACACACCAACAACCGCCGAAGACTACAAGAATGCCAGAAACAAACCCCTTCTCCCTCACAGCCACACATGAAACAAACAGTGCATAACATCTCAGATAGGATCCTCACCAAAGCCAAAACCAATGTCCTTTTCAAAGGATTCAACTTTGCAGTCGCTCCCAAACACATCCCCACTGAAACCATTATATGTGGAGTTGAAACCAGCCTGACCAAAATCAACCCCGACGACGCCAACAGAATCAGACTCGAAATCACCAACATCCTCTGCACCAGCAAGCCACCCAAAAGCAACTTACCCCAAGAGGAACAGACAGCACTACGTATCCTTAAAGAAGACACCAGCATAATAATCCTACCAGCAGACAAGGGCAACGCCACGGTGGTTATGAACACATCTGACTACCAAATCAAATTAACCAACCTACTCCAAGACTCCACATACAAACCCCTAAATACAGATCCCACCACCTACCTGGAAAAAACCACCAGAACCAAGATAAAAGCCTCCCCCATTAGCGACGAGATCCAGCAAAGAATCATTCCCAGAGAGAAATCATCCAGATGCCCCAAACTCTATGGTCTCCCCAAGATACACAAGGAAGGAACCCCACTCAGACCTATAGTCAGCTCCATAGGCTCACCTCTACAAACCTAGCCAAATTTCTCGCCAAACAACTACAGCCCTATGCAGAATCCATTACCTCACACGTACAAAAACTCATTCCAGTTTTAGAGATATAAGAACAAGCTTACAGCCCAGCGAACCTCTAGTGAGCGTCGATGTCCCATATCCCTCTTCCCCAAGTGCCTATCCAAAGAAAGCCTTGACAGCTAGTTCCAACAAATATAACCCCCCCAAACCACACTTGATCTGACCACCACTGCCTATCCACACATACTTCATCTATACGGACAAAATACAACACAGAAGGAGCAACCCATGGGATCACCCTCTCACCTGTCATTTGATTGCCAACCTCTACATGGAACACTTGAAACCCAAGCTCTAGAAAAATCTGATCACAAACCCAAACTCTGGCTCAGATACGTAGACGACACCTTCATAATCTGGCCACATGGGAAAGAAAAACTGGACAACTTCCTCACCCACCTCAACAGCCTACACCCCAAAATACAGTTCACCATGGAAACAGAAGCTAACAACCAACTTCCCTTCCTGGATGTCTTAGTCTACAAGAAATCCAATGGCTCCCTAGGACACACCATCTACCAGAAGAAAACACACACAAAACGCTATCTGCACGCTCTCTCACACCACCACCCAGCACAGATCAACTCTGTAGCCAAGACACTCATCTCCAGAACAAAACGCTTAGCTGACGAACAACACCTAAAAACTGAACTACACACTCTCACCAATGTACTAACATCCAATGGATTCCAAAGAAATAAGATTACAACCCTAATCCAAAAAGAAACCCCCACTAAAATCCAAGACGAAGAACAAGAAAACGGCAAAGCCCTCCTCCCATACATAAAAGGCACCACAGACAGAATCAGTAAAATCCTCCATAAACACAACATCAAAACAGCATTCTGCACAAACAGAAAAATATCCACCATCCTTAGAAACCCCAAAGATAAAATTTAATTAGAAAATCAAGGAGTATACGAAATCCCATGCACCACTTGTCCCCACCAATACATCGGACAACCACATAAGAATAAGTGCACGCATTGAAGAACATAATAACTCATTCAAAAAAGGAACCAACATCTTCCCTGGTACCAACACTTAAACCTACAGGACACAACTTGACTTTAAAAAATACCAGACACCTTGACAAAAGTGAAACATTTTAATACAGATACTCAGAGAGCCATCGAGATAGAAAAACGCCCACCAGCATGACAAGTCGAGATGATACCTCCCGCCCTTCCCAGCCATTTGGAAACCTGCCTTATTGACAAACGACTCCCTAACCCGTGAACCCCCAAAATCTTAAACCCCTCTGCAACTCAGACTAACCTGAGCACAACCAAACAGAACACTCCCCCAGCCAATCAGATCACAGCCAAGCCCCTAACCATTCAGAACACACCTCCACCCAATCAGAACACAGCCAAGCTCCCATCCAATCAGTTCATACCCTCACTGGCATTTAAAAGGAAGAAACAGCTAAAACCACACATTGCTGCTCAAAGCAAGAAGCTAAAAACACCAGCCTGAAGATGACGAATGTGACTTCGTCGAAACGTTGCCAAGACACTTCCAATTTTACGCGGGAGAAAACCCGAACAACCAAAGACCTATATACAAATACCCGCGAAAACATCAGAAAACAAATATCGAACCTCTACGGGGAGGAAATCCACCATCTGACCAGGACCTATGAAAAACTTGAAGTCCAAAGAGCTTCCATTTTATGTGACCTCGCATTCCTACGTAACTGCCGCGATCAAAATCTAATCCCCACATGTTTCCAACTGAAATTCCACTCCAACTCTGCAGCCACCAAACGGATCCTGAAAAGAACAGAATTGGCCCTAATCAGAAATGAACTTCACACAAAAAGATTCCTCCTAGACCGAATTAACAAAGATCTCCTCACACTCCACCTCAACCTCAGCAACAAGATCCACCCCGCACTTTGGGACAAATCCAAACAACTCGCCGTCTGGAGAGCCGAAACACAGACCACCCTCAAGACAGATACACACACCAACAAACTCCGAAGACTACAAGAATGCCAGAAACAAACCCCTCCTCCCTCACCGCCACACATGAAACAAACAGTGCATAACATCTCAGATAGGATCCTCACCAAAGCCGAAACCAATGTCCTTTCCAAAGGATTCAACTTTGCAGTCGCTCCCAAACACATCCCCACTGAAACCATTATATGTGGAGTTGAACAGCCTGACCAAATCACCCCGTGGACGCTAACCATAGTCATACTCAAATCAATCACCAACATCCTCTGCACCAGCAAGCCCACCCAAGCAACTTACTCCAAAGAGGAAACACGCACTACGTTCCTGAAAGAAGACACCAGCATAATAATCCTACCAGCAGACAAGGGCAACGCCACGGTGGTTATGAACACATCTGACTACCAAACCAAATTAACCAACCTACTCCAAGACTCACATACAAACCCCTAAATACAGATCCCACCACCTACCTGGAAAAAACCACCAGAACCAAGATAAAAGCCTCCCCCATTAGCGAAGAGATCCAG
Organism: Crotalus tigris; assembly: GCF_016545835.1. NCBI lineage: Eukaryota > Metazoa > Chordata > Lepidosauria > Squamata > Viperidae > Crotalus > Crotalus tigris. The sequence continues at coordinate 50,700 of NW_024100202.1, forward strand.
CAAAGAATCATTCCCAGAGAGAAATCATCCAGATGCCCTAAACTCTATGGTCTCCCCAAGATACACAAAGAAGGAACCCCACTCAGACCTAGAGTCAGCTCCATAGGCTCACCTCTACAACACCTAGCCAAATTTCTCGCCAAACAACTACAGCCCTATGCAGAATCCATCACCTCACACGTAAAAAACTCATTCCAGTTTATAGAGATCATAAAGAAACAAAGCTTACAGCCCCGCGACCTACTAGTGAGCTTCGATGTCATATCCCTCTTCACCCAAGTGCCTATCAAAGAAGCCTTGACAGCTATTCAAAAAAAATATAACCCCCCCAAACACATCTTAGATCTGACCAACCACTGCCTATCCAACACATACTTCATCTATAACGGACAAAAATACAAACAAACAGAAGGAGCACCCATGGGATCACCCCTCTCAACTGTCATTGCCAACCTCTACATGGAACACTTTGAAACCCAAGCTCTAGAAAAATCGGATCACAAACCCAAACTCTGGCTCAGATATGTAGACGACACCTTCATAATCTGGCCACAGGGGAAAGAAAAACTGGACAACTTCCTCACACACCTCAACAGCCTACACCCCAAAATACAGTTCACCATGAAACAGAAGCTAACAACCAACTTCCCTTCCTGGATGTCTTAGTCTACAAGAAATCCAATGGCTCCCTAGGACACACCATCTACCAGAAGAAAACACACACAAACCGCTATCTGCACGATCTCTCACACCACCATCCAGCACAGATCAACTCCGTAGCCAAGACACTCATCTCCAGAACAAAACGCTTAGCTGACGAACAACACCTAAAACCCGAAATGAGAAGAAACACAACAACGAGACAAAGTTGAATCAGGTCATAAAAACGAAAACTAAGAAACCGAAAAGAAAAAAAAGAACCGACAAAAGAAAGGAAAAGAAATGAACGAAACACAAAAATCAAAAAAGCCGAAAAAGACTACACACTCTCACCAATGTACTAACATCCACTTGATTCCATAGAAATAAGATTACAAACTAATCCCAAGAAACCCCCACCACAATCCAAGACAAAGAACAAGAAAACGGCAAAGCCTTCCTCCCATACATAAAAGGCACCACAGACAGAATCAGTAAGATCCTTCATAAACACAACATCAAAACAGCATTCTGCACAAACAGAAAAATATCCACCATCCTTAGAAACCCCAAAGATAAAATTGAATTAGAAAATCAAGGAGTATACGAAATCCCATGCACCACTTGTCCCACCATATACATCGGACAAACCAACAGAAGAATAAGTGCACGCATTGAAGAACATACGAACTCAGTCAAAAAAGAGGAACCAACATCTTCCCTGGTCCAACACCTTAAAGCCACATGACACGAAATTGACTTTAAAAATACCAGAACCATTGCCAAAAGTGAACATTTTAATAACAGAATAATCAGAGAAGCCATCGAGATAGAAAAACGCCCACACAGCATGAACAAGCGAGATGATACCTCCCCCCTACCAGCCATTTGGAAACCTGCCCTTATTGACAAACGACTCCCTAACCCCAATCTTAAACCCCTCTGCAACTCAGGCTAACCTGAGCACAACCAAACAGAACACTCCCCCAGCCAATCAGAGCACAGCCAAGCCCCTAACCATTCAGAACACACCTCCACCCAATCAGAACACAGCCCAGCTCCCATCCCATCAGTTCATACCCTCACTGGCAGTTAAAAGGAAGAAACAGCTAAAACCACACATTGCTGCTCAAAGCAAGAAGCTAAAAACACCAGCCTGAAGATGAAGAATGTGACTTCGTCGAAACGTTGCCAAGACACTTCCAATTTTACGCGGGAGAAAACCCGAACAACCAAAGACCTATATACAAATACCCGCTGAAAAACCTCAGAAAACAAATATATATAATTATATATATATATATATATATAATATTATCTAATATTAGTATATATATAATATATATATACTTTCTCATATTTTCATACATAAATACTTTGCAACTGTAAAAAAAAAAATTCCCTGTTCAATTGTATCTGATTCTTAGAGGCTTCCTGGAGAAGTCCCTGCAGTTTTCTGGCCAAGGTTTCAGAACTGATTTGCCATTTTTAGGGTGGAGAGAAAGATCCTGGGCAAAATCACACAAATGTTTTTGTGCCTAAGGTAGGAACTAGGATTCTTGGTCTCTTGGTTTCTAGCCAATTCCTTAGTAACTATACTAAACTGACTCTAGAAAGAAGATAGCTAATGAGAAATGCTACTCTTTATTGCTTTAGAAATCTCACTACCTGTAAAAATACAGTTTAAGCCTCCATTAAATGCCCTGCTAAATGCTTCTTTATAAGCATTAAAGTTACATTGCAGGTGTAATTGTTCACAAGTTCCTTAAGAGTAACTTAGAGCTGAAATTGGGAAATTTATTGGACAGCAAAATCAAATCGGTGAAAAAAGAAAGTGAAACTGCATAAGAATTATGGCAGACATAAAGGCAAATGGGAATTATATTAAATGGACTCCCAATACAGTATTATTACTTTGAAATGATGGAATAGCAGGAACTTAATCTTTGTGATAATTATTCTGAGAAGGAGGATAATCAGTAGGTTTGTGTAAAAAAGAAGTCTGAAAGCGTAAATTAACCCCACTTATCCTCCCCAAGGAACAAGAGCAGTTACATTGTCTGGAACACCTTGGAAGTCTTTCACAATTTATACATGTATATACAATCACACTATATTCAGAGGCTTTCAACCTTATGATTCTACATTTTAATACTGCCAAGAAAGTGGCATTACTATGCCTGTGTGTGCATACAGAAATGACCTAGAAAGACTTGAGAGCAGAAATATTCAGGCCTCTGGAAGACATGGATATGTCAACAATTTGAAGTGTCTTTCATCTGCACCAGGGCAAGCAGCAATTACATTGCCCAGCCCTAATAATTAGCACAGAGCAAAGATCTGTAAACTACAGAAACAAATAGTCAATTTCAGCCTTGGTGTATTCCACAGTTGTTAGATATGTTAATAAATATATAAAGATGACAGTGGCTTCATAGTTGAGAGTACTGTGTGTGATGATTTTTATATACCAATATCACATTCTGAGAAATGCATTTCTTCTTGAGACCCAGGGTTTCTAATGGAACTTTTTCAAACCCACCCAAAAATTTTAAATACCCTTATTTGTGCTACAGGTAAAAGTGCACATTTTGCTGTCTTGCATTAACTTTATTAACGTTATCATATTTACCTATTTCCTATTTAATTGTCATGCTATGAAACAAAATACAAAGACCTACAAATAGAAATAGAACAACTGTGGCAAAGGCAAGCAAGGGTAGTACCAATAGTAATAGGCGCTTTGGATGCAATCCCAAAACAACTGGAGCACCACTTGAACACCATTGGCATTAACAAATTCACCATCAGTCAATTGCAAAAGGAGGCCTTACTAGGAACAGCTTCCATCCTGCGACGATATCTATAATACCATCAAAAATCCACATCTGCCTATCCCAGGTCCTTGGTAAGGACTCAATAGGTAGACAAAAATGCCAAACCCAGTCTGAATATCTGGGTGATTGTGTGATGATGATGATGGTGATGATGATGATGATTACAGTTCATTTGTAATTCTTGAACTTCTTAGGTCATTCATTAGTTAATTATTCATTAATTCATGCATATTATGTATGAACTAAAGCTATAAGTGTTAATTGTGTTGTACAGTATGCAAAATGGGAAGATTCTATCTGTGTGATATGTTTCTCACAATAGACTTATGATGCTGTGCTTTAAGGCAAGTTTGCTTCTCCACAATTTTGCCTTGAAGAACAAAGTTTTATGTGACAATATTCTCTTGAAGAACATAGTTCAGGCCATGTGTGATGAGTAAAATGACACAATTGCTCTACTCCATTCCACTGCTTTTAAGTTTTGTAACAAATAAAACAGAACATGTTATACATTTACAGTAAGTCACAAGAGTTTCTGCATGTGCAAATATATGCATGTTCTAATAAGACTGAAAAGTCATTTCTTCATTCCATCTTCTTTGGAGTTACATTCTTGGACATTTAGGAATATCAATCACTCTCATGTAATGAAATCCAGATAAATCAGCTTATGTATTTGTCTATCTGTCTAGCTATTGGGAAATTGTTTGTTATTGACTGTTTCTATTTCTAAGGAAACCAGGTATGCCTAACCTAATGAAGAGAAGAATTAGGGATGACACAATAGCTGTCTTCCAGTACATGAAGGGTTGTTATAGAGAAGAGGGGGTTGACTTATTCACCAAAGCTCTTGAAGGTAGCAAGACGCAATGGGTAGAGATTCAATCTGGAATTAAGGATAAATTTCTGACAGTTTACAATTAACAAATAATCATTGGAACAGCTTGCCTCCTGGAGTTCTGGGTGCACCATTGTTGGAGGTTTTGAGAAAAAGAATGGATAACCAATTTTATGGGATGACATAAGGCAGGAGTGTCAAACTGCTGGCCCACGGGCCGGACGCATCATGACTAAACCATGCCCACTCCATTGCCAGCAATGGAGAAAAAGCTCCGATACATTACAAGTTTGACATGTCTGATATAAGGTCTACCATCATGGGCAGAGGGTTGGACTAGAACACGGGTTTCAAACTCACCCTGTCACGTGACTTGTTGTGATGTATCATGACTTTTTTTGCATTGTCATAGCTAGGTGGGTGCGGCCTCTGTATGATGCAACAGACCTGCAGCTGGCAGTTTGACACCCTTGGACTAGAAGATCTCCATAGAGGTCCCAGCTCTATGATTCTATGATTCTCTATTCCTTCCCTCTCCCTCCCTCCCTCTCTCTCTCTCTCTTTCTCAATATATAGATCTTTTCTATTTGGCTTATGAGTTTCTTCTTTATTTCCACCCCTGTCCAAAAATATTGTTGACCATGGAGCTAAGCTTATATCAAGGCTAAGTATATATCTTATAACTTAGGATTTAGCATAAAACCTCATTGATTTTAAGTGCAGTAATGCACACATACAAACATATATGTAACAATATCTGTATTAACTGGTCATCATAGATAATGTTTCAAGATAGAATATCTGTTAGCTTAAAAAATAATTCAGCTATGTTTCTATGATTTTATATTCTGTTCCATAAGCTGGTCATGGATAGATTGCATTTCAAATACTAGAAGACATTTCAGCAGAGGTTTAGTTCAGTCAAGAGTTCAAGTCCAATTAGGACCCCAAGCAATGACCAGGCTTATATATTGCTTCAACAGAGAGAACTGTGGACTTTAAATCCCTGCAAAGACATTTGCTGGCTCTTGTAAAGACCAAAATGTGTTCCTCAGTCATGACCTTTCAAAGTCTCCCGCTGGATAGCAAATAGCAGAAAGAATGAGTGGAGGGAGGAAGCCTAATGCTAGTATTTTGTGAGTTTGGTACTTGCTTTAGTTAGGAAATAACATCAGGATAGAAAAGCCTGAATTACTTAGTCTATCTGCAGCTGAGAGCCTTTTGTATCCTTTCCTGCATTATGGAGAGAAAGCAGGTCAGGTAAGACCTGAACTGCACAAATGAGAATCAGCAGAGAAAAACTGCTGAAGAGAGAGATGAAGGAAATGAATCCTGCAAAAATCCAAACTGAACCAATCGTAGGAACGTTACACAGAGACCTACAAAACAAGCATTTTCAACGTGAAAAGGAGACAAAAGTGCATGGTCCTTGCATTACCTATTGCTACATTTATTGCCCTAGTGGTCCATATATTTATAGCTATGGAAAGACCATATACGCAAAGCTAAAATTCCAACTTCTTCAAACCAAAATGTTCAGGTGTATTCAGGTTTGGTTTCAGAAAGTGCCAGAGCCTGGTTGCATCTCCTTAATTTATGGTTGAAATTTAGGTTCTTTTTCTTGTGTGGGTGTGGGAGCTACTGGTTCTCAGAGATTGTTTTAAATCAATCTATAAATCTAATAGAAAAGTCCAGTCCTTAAGATAATCTTATCTCTCTTCAATTCCAATTCTAAAAAATTGTTGGGCTTTGACCTTGGCCATGTTGGAGGATGGACCCTCTTCAGTTCTGTGGGGATAGTATAAAAATATCTCTGTGCGGCCTCCGTATGATGTCTTTGTGGAGTTGAATCCCTAAGGAGCCATATGTTCCTTTGTTG